>NW_021318495.1:0-8211 GCF_001605985.2 Dendrobium catenatum | reverse complement strand
AGCTTATCGTCCTGGCCGATACACGTATCATCCAGGCCAATACGGCCGGGCCGATGTGGGCAAAAAATAGAAATTCTAAGCCCCTCAAGTGTGTGTGTAGGGTTACGTAGCATTAGTCTCTTTGACCATTACAAGTAGACTCAAAAGGTGAAAATCAAAAGTACAGACTGACTCAACCCTAAAGCTACGCAATCCTGAACTTGGCTCCTTCTTGATCGTCCGATCTCCGATTCCTGAAAAGTTAGAAGCAACAAGTAGTCCAAGAGACACAGTGTTTGTCAATCATCAAAACATAAGACATAAAAAATAGGTTTGCAACAAGGCTCTCTATGTGGTGGAACCAAAGAGCTAAGGCTACATGGAATGAGGAGGGAGACACCAACTCTAGATTCTATCATGCATATGCTTCGGCAAGGAAGAACGGGAATCTGATCAGACAGATTAAGGATGAAAATAATATTGTTGTTGAAGATATTGATCTCATTGAGTCTATCTTTTTAAAATTCTTTGAGGAAAAGTGGAAACATAGGAATTGCAATAAAATAAATTCGCCTAAGGTTGATCCGGATCAGATGATTGATGCTGCTGAAAGGGTTTTTTTGGAAGCTGAATTCACTGAAACCGAATTTACCACTGCTGTCTTTCAGCAAGGTTCCAACAAGTCTCCTAGTCTTGATGGTTGCACCTCTTCCTTCTTCAAATTCTATTGGGAACCGTTAAAGAAGCAACCTGGAATGCTATTAAGAAGTTTCTTACTTCTGGACGTATGCATTGCAATTGGAAAGATACTTTAGTTGCCCTCATTCCCAAAACCAAAACACCAGTTTCTCCTTCCAACTTTCGCCCCATCAGCCTCTTTCAAACTATTTACAAATTTGCTTCTACCATGCTGGTAAACAGAATTAAGTGTTGTATTTCCAAGCTCATTTCGGTTGAGCATGTGGCTTTTATTCCAGGGAGATCTTTGTCTGATCACTGCCTTCTGGCTTTGGAAATCTTCAACAAATTCAGGATTTCTAAGCATAGGAAGGGCCTTATGGCAGTTAAGCTAAATATGGCCCAAGCCTTTGATAGCATGAATTGGGAAACCCTGAAGCTTTTCCTCAACTGGTTTGGTTTTCCAAATAATTTCTTACACCTTATTTTAGAATGTGTTACCAACATTCGTTTCTCTATTCTCCTTAATGGCAAGAGCTCTAGATGGATTGAAGCCAAGGGTGGCTTCAGACATGGCTGTCCGATGTCGCCTTACCTCTTCATCTTATGCTCTCAGCTCCTCTCCAATGTCATCAATGAAAGAGGCAATCATTTGGGCATACAAATCTCTCCTAGAGCCCCCAGAATTACTCATCTCCTATACGCAGATGATGTTTTACTGTTTGGTCCTGCTTCCTCCTTTAATCTACGTATCATGATGAATTTAATCAGGGACTATTGCGGTTGGACTGGGCAGGGTATTAATCAGGCCAAGTCACAAATCCTGTTCGGTAAATCTGTTAGACCTGCTATCAGACGAAAAATTGGCAATAAGTTTGGTCTCAAGATTGTTGATGAATTTCAGTATCTAGGCACCAAAATTGTTCTTAGGAATTTGATTAAGAATGATTTCCAATTTGTTGTTAATCATGCTTTGGAGAAGCTCAACGCGTGTAGTGTCAAATCCCTCTCTCTGGCGGGGAGGATGACTCTTGACAAGTCCTCTTTACTCTCTCTGCCCACCTTTATTTCTTCTTATTCATTGATCCCCAAGAGAATTCTCTATGAGTTGGAACGCATTTGTAGAGACTTCATTTGGCATCAAAATCTAGAGACCAAGGGCCTTCACTACGTTGCATGGGAGGAGCTATGTTTACCAAGAGCTCTTGGTGGGAAGGGTTTGTTTTTTGCCGTCAATAAAGCTGGACCTCTCCGAGCTCGAATTTCCTGGAGATTTTATCAAAACCCCTCTTCTCTACTTCACAAATGTTTAACTGCCAAATATGGCTCTGACACTTAGAATGGTAAGCCCAGGAGTGGTCAGTAAGCTACTCGGTCAATCATTTTGGATGGTACTACTTTTGTCAATCCTATTGTCAAATGGAAAATTTGTAATGGTACATGTATAAATGTCATGAATGATATTTGGTTACTTGACAAATGCTTCAACAAATGGCCAATTCTTACAGATTGTGTCAATCTTGAGAACTTGGTACTTAAAAACTTCATCCTTGATAATGGCAGCTGGAACCTGTTGGATCTCAAGCAGTATTTCAATATCAGCTTGATTAATCTTATTGTCCAGAATTGTGATATCCACGTTGGTGAAGAGGACCATATGAAACTTCTTTATCAACATTATGGGAAATCAATTTCCTCTTTAGCCTATGCTGAATCCATCAAATCCCTCAAATATCTTGATGAGTTTGGCTACTTTGCATGGCTCTAAAAACTGCATCTCAGACCGAGAATTTAACTTTTCTAGTGGAGATTGGGTATTTTTTCCATTCCCACTAATGAGTTCCTAAAATATAGACGTATTGCAAATAATAACCATTGTGTTAGAGGATGCTCTGAAGTGGAAAGTAGTGCTCATATTGCGGTTCACTGTAAGTATCTCATTAATATCATTTGTATGTTGAGATCTTGGGGGTTCAACATTCCCATATTCAGTTCGTTGGCTGATTGTCTTCACCATTTAAGACACCTTTCTAATAATAGTCTGGACATTGTCAAGATATGCTGCACTGCCGTTTTTTTTCTGGAATTGCAGAGACAACTTCAAGCACGGCAATCCAATTCTTCCCACTTCTATGATTGCAGCCAACGTCCTTTTTACTGCTACCAAAAAGAATTCAATGCTGGTTAACTGGGATGCCTCTCTCCTTAGGGAGTCTAACCCTTCTGGCACCCCCCACCACCGGATTGGATTAAAATCAACATGGATGCATCTTTGCTTGACTCAAATTTGGCCAGTATTGGGGGTGTTGTCCGTGATTTCATGGGTAAACCACTCCTAGCCTTCAGAATGCATAAGCTACATTGGGACATCAATCAGCTCGAGTTGGACGCTGTTTTTTCTTTGAAGGATTTCAACACCGATTGGATGTTTGAAAGTAAAGGCTTAATAATTGAGGGAGATAACTACAATTTTATGAAGTTCCTCCAAGATTCTATGAAGGAATCTAAGGCTAACAACCAGATTTCCGAGAAGATTTCATTCCTTTATGATTTCAATAAGGTGGTTTTTTTACATACCTCTAGGAATTGTAACAAGGTGGCTGATTTGTGTGCCACTCTAGCTTTAGGCAATAGTTTCTGTTTTGATTCTTTTACTACTTCAGATATCCCTTCTTCCTTGTGTGACCTGTTGAAGAAGGAATATGTGATTTGCTCTTTAAGATTAGCTTGTAATAATTTGTTCTTTTTTCCTTCTTAATGCAATTTTGCACTTATAAAAAAAAAAAAAACTAAAGTGCCTAATTTATCTCAATTTAAGGACCTAATTCTGAACGATTTGAGGTATTATGGGTATTTTTCTAAGTTGAAATGGATTTATTATAATTTTTAGAAGGTATCATGCCCTATTTAAAGGGTAAATTAGGGTTAGTTAATTAAGGGGTCTAGGAGCTCTTAAAAATTCCTAGAAAATTCTGAGATGTTTATGATGTCTCTAAGTTCAGATGTGTGAGTTTTTATTCCAATCAATGATCTACCCTAGTTCCTAGAAATTTTTTAAGTTTGCTAGACAAGTCCCTAATTTTTGTCCATTGGGTGTCACTACGTTATAGGAATTTAAATTGAAGTTCAGACTAACCCTTGAGTTTATAACGCATGGTAACACACAAAAGTAGTAAATGCACCATGTCCTTAGATCTATGAGAGCCTAAACTAAGTGGTGATGCATCCTACGCAAGCAAGGTATAGTAAAAGAAAGAAAAGTACACTAAACGAGGTGATTAGTGAAAGATTGGAACTCAACCATTCACTAATCCACTCCCCCATGATAACTCTTCATATGTAAAATGTATGATTAAAATTTTCTGAAATAGTGGATCTCCCGACATTAGGATTTAAAGTATACGTAATTTTAAAAGAAAATTTAAAATACTTATAAATGTAGATATATAGATTTTTGGAAAATAAGATAATTAAAAGTATATCAATTTGTAATAAGTATAGGGGAGATCCACTGACCACCCAAGCAAGGTTTCAAAAAGGATTTAAAAATAATTTTTCATTTGAAAATAATTATTATAATAATTAATTTAATTAATACTAAAATATTCAAATAACTAAACAAATAGAAATCTGCCAGAGGAGTCAAACTAGCTTTTGAAAATACTTTCAAAATAAATTTTATAATTTTCTGAAAAGATCGAGATATGGCACGCCAAAATCCATAATAATAATAATAATAATATTAATAATATTAATAATAATATTAATAATAATAATAATAATAATAATAACATATATAAAAAATATTTCTTGCTATTTTTATACTTATTTATCAAATATATATCATTTTTAAATAAAATTAATTATATTGTGCGCGAAAAATGAATCAAAAATAAATTTTCTACAATTTTTTTTGGGTCAAAATAGCTTTCAAATTATTTTAAAAAAAAGAATAAGAAGAAAAATCAACAGGAAGCCACTTGGCGCCGTCATATTCATCACTAAAATCCCGCGGCGGCCGCAGTAGTGGGACACGCGGCAGGACGCCACTGGCTCCCGCAACTACGGGGCTCTGATTACCACGGCGGGCAATCAATGGCCAATGATTGAATTGTGGTAATCATTGGCCATTAATGGCGTATGATGGTGGCGGCGGACGCGGATCCCCTTATCCATGTCAGCTGCTGCTGTCTACCGTCGGATCGCACGCGGTAGGGTTTTATTGGCCCAGATGGAGCTAGACCGAGAACGGAACCGTGCGATCTATTTCGTGTTTGGAAGAGACCATGAGATGACAAAATCTAGGTCATTGATCGGGCAATCAACGACGGAGATTTCATATTTCTGATGTTAGGGCGAAACCGAGTGCCAAAAAGAATAATCGCTTCGTTCTCTTGATACACACGATGTAATTCAACAAAATTGTAAACACAGGTAATAGGCATGTAAAGAATTCATGGGGAATAAAAATTTGGTTCTAAAACATAGTATATAATGTGCTAATTAAATCTAGGTGTTCTAATCTAGGGTTTGCATTTTTATCTAATCCATATAATGGATTAGGGAGCTCTTGGGCTTGTTGCACTTGTACACTATCCTTGTACAATTTCTCTCTTGAACTCGAGCTCCAAAATGGCCTTAATCGATGGGAAGAAGCCTTATCATTTGAGGCTTCGGGTCATCGGAATCTGGCTGCCGACGAGCTTTGACCGGTCGGGTTTGAGTGGGGGAAGGTGGGGGAACTCTCCAAGGACTCTCACAAGAAATTTTAGAGAGCGGGAGCGCTTCGGGAAGGAGTAAGAGCCAAAAGTGCTTATTCAACCCTAATTTTTTCCTATTTAAATGTCAAAGCTCTAGATCAACGGTTTAGATCTAATCTAGGTTGAATTAGGAGTGAAATTAGAGGAAATTAGTTGTGGTTTCATTTGAAATCCAAAGGGAATTTATTATGGCATTAAATGGGCCTTAAAATGGTTTATTTGAACTATTAATGGCTTGGTTTGACCAAGTCAAAGCTTGACTTGGTCAAACCAATCAATTAGGTCATAGAAGAAGTTGGTTGGGCCCATGAGGTCTTGAAATGAATTTGAAATTGAATTAGACCCATTAAAGCCAATTAGGTCAACCCGGGTTAACCTGGTCAACCAGGTTGACCCAGGGCATGGACTGAGCCCAAAACACTTGACTTGACTTCTTGATCCCATTTGGATGGGTTCTAGGGTCTAGCTTGGTCAAATTTGACCAGGTCAACTCTTTGACCTGGTCTGGGAGAAAAAGTAGGTCAACAAACAGACCCCCAACTAGAGCGGCGAATAACTAATGAATCGCTCATTTTGGCATTGACTGACTATGCCAAGGAAAGTAGAGTGAAAAACATAAGTGTAAAAGTATCAAAGAGGTGGAAGAAAAAAGTAGAGAGATCTTCTCCATGACCTTACCCTATAGTAGGGGCAGAGCCTAAGAGAGAAGGAAGAGCAGTAGTGCACACGTAAGGTATCACAAAAGTGGTGAACCAGTAGTAGGATCTTCTCCTGGCCTTACCCTTTAATAAGGGTAGAGCCAAAGAAAGAACTAAAGTAAAGATCACCACTAGGGTGAAAAAGAGGTAAAGGGATTCTCCCCTAGCCTTACCCTATAGTGAGGGAAGAGCCAAAGGGAGAACTGAGAGTAAAGGTCACCACGAGGGTGAAAAAGTATGGGGGGGTTCTCCCCTAGCCTTAACCTATAGCAGGCGCAGAGCCAAGGGAGGAACTAAAGGTAAAGTAGTAAAAGTAGACTGACTATCTGGCTGACCGTATCGAAACAGCATAATAGAAGGTGAAGGGATTCCCATCTCCTCCTGGTCATCTCAGAACAGTGGATTGGGGTGATTCAATATTTGCCTGACTAAATCAAAACATTAAATAGAAGAGTCACAAAATCTGGTGCCTGCCTGATCACAATAGGACACTCAGGGAAAAAGGTGGTGAGGAGTGCCTGCCAGGTGCTATGTCAGGCCCTCTCTACCAAGTAAGTAAAGCCAACTATCTGCCTGACTATATCAAAACAGTCAGATAGAAGGCAAAAAAGGATCCCGTCTCCTTCTGATCCTTTCAGAATAGTCGATTGGGGTGACCCAGCACTTCTGCCTAACCTCAGTAAAAGTGATTAAGCCATGAGATGGAAGCCTGCCTAGTCTTTAACAGAACATCTGAAGTAAAGGGGCATTGAGGATTGCCTCCCAGGGACTCTATCGGGCTCGCTCGACTAGGTAGGTAAAGCCAACCACTAGACTGACCGTATCTGGACAACTGGATAGAAGGTGAAAAGGATTTTGCTCCTCCTGATCCTTTCAGAACAGTAGATTGGGTGACTCGCTACTTCTGCTTAACCTCAGCAAGAAGCTCATGAGCCATGAAATGGAAGCCTACTTAGTCTTTAATAGGACATCCGAAGTAAATGAGTGGTTAGGACTGCCTCCCAAGGACTCTATCAGGCTCGCTCAACGGGTAAGTAAAACCAACTACCACTCTGATATTATCTGTATAGCAGGGTAGAAGGTGAAAAAGATCCCGCTCCTCCTGATCCTTTCGGATCAGTGGATTAGGGCGACTCACTACTTCTACCTGACCTCAACAAGATGCTCATGAGCCACGAAATGGAAGCCTGCTTAGTCTTTAACAGGACATCCAGAGTAAAGGGGTGTTGAGGACTACCTTCCAGGGACTCTGTCGGGCTCGCTTAATGGGTAAGTAAAACTAACTACCAATCTGACCGTATCTAGAGAGTGGGGTAGAAGGTAAAAAGGAACCTGCTCCTCCTAATCCTTTCGGAATAGTGGATTGGGGTGACTCACTACTTCATCCTGACCTCAGCAAGAAGCTCATGAGCCACAAAATAGATACCTTCTTAGCCTTTAACAGGACATCCGGAGTAAAGAGAGGTGGTAAGGAACGCCTTCTAGGTGCTCTGGACAGGCTTCTCTTAATAAGGTAAGCTTCAATATCTTCTCGATCAGCTCGGCCTTATAAATGAGGAAGGGATCAATACTCACTCAGTCATTTGAACTGAGTGAATAAAGAGTCAGACTCTGATGCCTTCCTGATCACAATAGGACAATCAGAAGGAAGACAGAGTGGTGAGGAGTACCTTCCAGGGGCTCTATTAGGCTCTCTCAACCAACCAAGTAGGACCAACTACCTGTCTGTTAGTATTGAAACAGCATGATAGGAGGTAAAAGTTGCCTCAACATCAGCCTGCTATGGATATCTGTAGGGATGTGAGGGAGAAAGGCAAGGTAAATGGAAGAATTTTAAAGGTAGAGTTATTTAAGGAATCCTAAGCTACCATTTTTGTAACCACATGGTAGAGGATAAATCTTCATGGCCATGAGTTTCCTAACACCGTCAAGATATCTTAGGGAACCCTAGCCCTACACAAGTGAGGAAGACATCAGAATGACGTCTCCCAAACAAGGCTGGAAAGATACACCCTCAATAGAGTGTGCAAAGGGGTAATCTCATTCCAAAGGGGTAAAAGGTGAAAGTTCGTTAGGGATGTTAGGCCCTCTTGAAC
>NW_021318494.1:22941-27187 GCF_001605985.2 Dendrobium catenatum | reverse complement strand
GTTGAATTGCTGATCGAACTCCATTCCAGTATGTGCCTTCTCGTACTTGAAAATTAAACCACATATAAGAGCTTACAAGCCAGCAGGGTCACAAAGCTCAACTGAAATCAAAGCCGCAACTACAGGCAATGCTATGCCATATGCTGCGTCGAATATAAAATCAAGTCAATCAATGGTCAGACTTGCAGGTTCTATGCATGCGGAAATTCATCAATAAAATCGTAAGTCTATACAGCGGAAATAATGAGTTTCTGACAGTTAAAACATCGATAAGGTCAATACGTCTCAGCAATCAATCAATAAGTGCTTCCCTAGTCGAGTATCCAAATCAACGTGTCGATCCCCGACACGCCTAGAGCCACATACACAGACCAGCGCGCACAGCCCTGTGATCTTTTGACAGGTCTTTTGTGGCCTGTCAGGATCGAAGACACACACCGAATCCATTGCACGCCCTGAGAGTGCCGCTTGGCAATGCGGTTCCACCTCGAGCACTCACCCAATACACTTAGTCCCGAAAAACCCCGCCCGTGCTACTGGCTCCGTATGCGACTGCTTGGTGCCGTACGGCGTGTATGCACCTGAACTACTATTTCTGCCGGCGGAGACGCCTTGTGATAACATGTCCCTATCTCTGCGAGTTCTCCTCCCTTGTCGTTACCCTGACTATAGTGTTTCCGTGCCAATCTGCCGGAAAAACGAGCGGCCATCGTCGCCTCCAAAACTGCTGCACGTTATAACTCAGAATCCATACGCTAGCCGTCTGCTGATGGTGACAGTCAAAGAGCCATGCTACGTTGAACCCTCCTCCTTACGGCCTCAGAATGGGTTCTTATATTAACTGGCGCTGGAGGCAACAACTTCTGCACAGCAAAATTCAATCAGCTTCACGTACAGCCTTACCTACTCAGGTCATTGACTCTGTTTCCATAGCCAGACGCGGCTCTTCCCTACCCATACAGAACTCAGAGAACAAGGTTTGCTGCCACATACCGGATACCCCTCAAGTGTAATGCTTCGCTGAGCGCCAACATTTATCATGTTCCTCTCTCAACGCATTAACTACTCTCCGTTTTTCTAAACTATATTGTCTGACAACCTTATTTTATTACGTTTAATAACTATACGCTGCGGAAGTTAAGGAGGCACAGACAAATCGCGGCTGTTGTGTGTGCGGACACCGGAAATGGCGGCCATACCGCAACCATGTGGGCAGTGGAATTGGAAATGGTAGCGCCGCCGGCAACAGAGCACATCGGCTACAAAGGGTGAGGCATCAATCAGCCACGGGTTGGGCGACCCACTTTTGCCTACAGTAAACCTAAGCCGACGCGCAAGAACCGGCAAGAGCCGTCCGATGGAGTGGGACTGAACAATTTTATTCTCGTGTTCTCATTGCTCAACTGTGAGAGAGGTTGCAGGTTACACCTTAGTGTAATTTAAGTGTCTCTTGTCTATTCATAGTGCGCGAGCGAATGATGAGATTTGATAGAAGAGATGTGCCTTTTTCCCAGGTAAAGTACGTGTTCCTTCAGCGCTTCATGAGTCCGCGGATGCAGGAGTGTTGTGTAGACTCCCTATAGACTTTTGGGACCAGTGATTTTTTTTTCCTACAAAGTCTCTGAGAGGCATACATTATTGGGTCGTCGAATATTGCCCGTTTTGTCTTGGCCTTCAGTATCATTGTGAAGTGGTTTTACTTGCCCAAGATACATCTACGATGTATTGAAATTTCCAATAGATACTCATAACTATGCATAATTGAACATATAACTTTACATAAGAGTACTGAAGAGAACAAGAGATAAAGGACCAGAAAAACAAGAGATCTAAATGAACCGGAATTTAGAGATGTATTCTTCGAAGACTAGTAATGTTCAAAAATATTTAGATTTCGGCGCTGATGCTTCAGTTCTCGTATGTTCATGAGTCTTTATCCCCACATTAACTGAGACTTTTGTCTTATTGTGTGAGGAAGAATTGGTCACAATTGCCTACTTGGTGAGATCTAAAATGGGTTTCCATGTGTGTTAGTTAATGGAGCGCTACTCTACAAAAATTCCAAATTCCAAAGAGAGCATCGTTATCATAAGGCTATGACATGTGATGCTCAACCATACCTCGACCACAGCGGCAAAGCGGGCCTAGGAAGACGTGACCGCGGCTATGTTCCATGTGAAAAATACTGTACAACCCGATAAGGAATAATAGTTGATATTCGCCCAGATACAATGATATCAATGCCACTAATAGTGTCTCGTTCGTCCTCAATCGGGAAGTTGTTTATATATAAGCTGGTAGTTATCCCGTGCGAAGCCAGATGCTGCTGGGTTAGGGTAAGGTATGATAAGAAATAAAAAATAATTTTGTGAAGATAAAAGAGGAAACGATTGCAAAATCGTACTGTAGCATATTAAATCAGAAGTTCAACAATAACCTAGCGATGAATAGAAAGATTAGTATCCGAAAGCGTATAATAGTGAAAAGGCCTACAACACTTCGTACCCACGACGAAAACTCCCTTTAGGAGGAGTTCTGTAAGGGTGAGATTGCACTTTCACCTCAAGTGTGACTACGTGGCATTGTGTGAATGTAATCAGGGCAAAGAAGGATAACACAAAGTCTAGCTAAGGGAAGGGCCTGGCGTATGACTTAGACCTGCTCTTAGACGTAGACCATGAAAAATCTGTAAGGAAGTGATATAGTACAAGTATGAAGTTGGATCATGGATTGTATAATAATGGACAACAAGAGTCCAAAAGTAAAAAATTATGAGAAACACAACCTGGTCAGATCATCAACTGGGACCTGAACTCTTCGAACACCCGCCACGCACCGTAGCCGAGTATCGAACTGTACCTAGAAGTCGAAGGCGTGACGAATGCCACAGAATCAAATTTTGACGAGTCGATAGAATCCCTAGGGCCCACAAATCGCAAGCATAGCATTCCAATCCGCTGCTCTATTAGCGTCTGCTCGCTTTTATGCGTGTAGCCTTATTGATCGCCCGAATAAAAAATCGATTAAACCTGAAAAATAAAAGATATAAACCATGGAAGAACGAAGACTGTTCGAGTTTTTGTAGATGAAGCAGAGGATCCCAATAGCTTTAAGTATAATCACTGCACGATTTTCGGGCTGGTAAAATCTAAAGCAGCATCCGACGTAGCCAAGCTGTTCACTCTTCAAAGTCAAACGCGCTTTAAACTCTCGCTCTCAATGATGAATCCTTTCATTATTTGATTCTGGGGCATCACAATTACTACAACCCTTAGCACTTCCAAATCGAGTATGGGAGGAAGTGTCCATGGATTTCATTGACGGCCTACCACGGTCAGAAGGATTCACTATCATCATGGTGGTGGTTGACAGACTTAGTAAGTATGCATATTTCATCCTCTTACGATATCCCTACACTGCGGTTTCAGTAGCAGTAGCATTTATCTGGGAGGTGGTTAGACTGCATGGGATCTCTGAATTGATTGTGACTGATCGTGACAAAGTGTTCCTCAGCCAATTTTGGAGGAAGCTGTTCAGGTTGTAGGGCATTACTCTTAAAAGGAGCATCGCCTACCATCCACAGACAGATGGGTAAATGAAGGTGGTAAACCAAAGTTTGGAGACCTATTTGAGGTGTTTTGCTTTGAAACATCACGGATGTGGGCGAAGTGGTTACCACAGGCCGAGTATTGGTACAATACATTGTACCACTCTTCTTCTCTGGTGGCTCCTTTCAAAGTGATGTATGGAAGGGATCGCCCACACCTAATGCACTATAGGAGGGGAATCACACCAGTTTCTTCAATTGAGCATTACTTGGAGGAAAGGGACAAGGTGCTGGAAGAGTTGAAGAAATATCTGCTGAGGGAACAACAAATCATGAAAAAGCATACAAACTCACATAGGAGGGACATGTAGTTTGAAGTGAGAAAGAAGGTGTTCTTAAAACTATGCCCTTACAGGCAGAGGCAAAGGCGAGGAGGAATGAGAAACAGGCACCGAGATACTTTGGCCCCTATGATGTTTTGGATATGATTGGAGCAGTGGCGTACCGACTGAAGTTACCAACATCAGCCACCATACACCCAGTTTTCCATGTGTCTTAGTTGAGGAGAGCTTTAGAGGAGCATGCAGTTAGTGCATAATTACCTTCTACTTTGACTGAGGATTTGGAAGTAGTCTTTGAAACACTGGAGTTTACAAGAGTAAGATCATATAATGAGGGCAACAAAGAAGTGAAATTTTG
>NW_021318494.1:0-18060 GCF_001605985.2 Dendrobium catenatum | reverse complement strand
CCTCAACACCACTTAGGTGGATTGACACCTTAGATGAAGGTATATTTATTCTCAATTTATGTTGAAATCTCAAAGCACAAAAGTTCAACTATTTTGGTCAGTTTTTAGTAATCGTCGAATAGAAGAAGTTGATTTCAAGATGGGACAGTCATTGTTATAATGTTTCTAATATTAGAAATGTTATAATTATAGTTGAGATGTATTGAAGTTTGAAAATTATTTGAATTCCCTCACCTTTTTAACCTTCTTATAGGTTAGAGTTTAATGATGTTTAAATCTTATTTTCCTAAGAGTACTACATAGATACGATGATTTATCCTCTGCTATGTGGTTTAACTCTCATGGAAAATAGATTTTAAGGCATGCAATAAAGATAAATGACTTAATCAATTATAAAAACATTTGTTCACTATCTGAAGTTTTCTCTTATGGTGATATTTTTAAATCAAATATTAGCTAAGTTTATTTCTTAGCTTTATTATTCCATTTGAGAGAAACTCATGAGCAGTCTTATTAAAGATTGATAATCTTAATTTTTTGTTTGGTCAAAAAAACTTAGGACGATTCCAAGGTTTTTTATTATGGTTAATCCATGAATATGGTTAATAATCCCTCTATTCATGTGATTTTCCATCAAATAAATTGACATTCTTGAATTGATACTAAGTTAGTCGAACTTCATAACATCTTTAATGGTTTCCTTCTCAGTAGTAAAAAAAAATTTATCATATTTGGGTTCACCCATTATGTGATATCCATAAATAACTTCTTTTAAATTAAGATTTATGTCAAATTGAAATTGGAGGAGTGCGTGAAGTTTTATTCATCTTTTTTATCGTTATGCATCTATAACAAAGCATCTTGCTAGTTGATGAATTTAATTTATAATTATCTCAACCTAAGTTGTCTATTCATGCTATAGGATCGGGTCCAATTTGTAAATCATCTTTCCTTGTATAAGAGTGTTAATTTTTTTACTCTTATACTTGGAAGATGATTTTACAACTGAAATAATAATTACAAGATTTAAGTAAAGGAAGCCTCTTTAAAAAAAAAAGGTGAAGAAGGAAAAGAAAAGAAAAGAAAAAAGAGACACATTCTTAAATGTGTAAAAAAAAAAAGTGGCTTCCCTTTCTAAATCTTAAATATCAAAGACCTATTTATCCTTTTATGTATTTTAACACCTGATTTTGAGAATTCAAAATTTTAGTTCTTCATCAAGCATAATGTTCTATCAGATGTAAAAATTATAAATATCATCTACAAGATTTAAAAAAATGAATTTCTACCTCCAATTTAATTTCTTTGGATCTTAGTTTAAAAGAAGAAAAAGATGAAGAAGGAAACCCCAGTTTTACTTTGTAGGGAGCTTTGATCTTGGGTTAACAAAATCTAAATCTTGAGACCCTCTCAGTTAGCAACTTGAGTACGTCAGTTCATATTTCAAATATTTTCAAGAAAATCATATAGATGTCAATCTAATGGGAATTGTAATGGTGCTGGTTTGTACATTTTTGAGTTTCACATATCTAACCTAATTAAGAGTATAAACAAATCATGATCCAAATTCTTTAACTCTATTTTGGATATCTTCCAATTTTAAATGAGATTCTAGACAACGTCCTGGTACTGGATTGATCTATAGTGATATTTATAGATATAAAAATTACTTTCTTTAGATTCAAAAATTTTGAAACTAAACTAAAGGACATCCCTTAGTTGGTTCTGAAATGATTGTCTAATATTCTCATTCACTATTGAATAACAATAACTTCCAAATTAAATCTATTATTGGACTGAACTAGGATGTAGAACATGAGGGGTTTATCCCTAGTGATGTCGATGATACATTTGTTTGAATCTTGTTCAATGTCAAATCAAAAATCAAACTACAATTTGACCTTGTCTATTATTGACGAACCTTAGATGTTAGAATTGGAGGGATCATAATTCTCGATAAAGTCTATGATGGCTTCGTCAAAAAGATATAAAATTCAATTCAAGGTAATATCTCAGCTTATCATAAACTAGAATCAGATGTTAGAGTCTAAATAACTCTATTACCATTAAAAAATCTTTCATAACATTGAAATTCAAAATTTCTGAAACTACACTTTTCTTTAAACAAAGTTGTTAAGTTTTTGGATATTGTTGATTAAACTCATGTTTTTCATATTCAAACTTTTTAATTTAGGAGGAAATCAATCCATCTTTCATTGAGTTTTTGAATCTTTTCTCATGTCATTTTTATTGGGTTAAGAATGTTAAAACTTAAGCGATCACAGTTAAAATATTATAAGAAAAATTATCAAATGAAAAATAAAGCTTTCACTTTTTGATGAAATCAAATCTTTTCTCAATCACTATAAGTATTTGATATCTTAGTGCTTTCACTATAAAGGATGCTCAACATATACTCAATTGTTTATTACAACATAGTGCAAAGTTAAAATTTTTTTAGAGAAAATTTATCAATAGAATTAGGCAGTCTAAGTTCTCTTGAACACGCGAACTGTAGAGACTCTAAAAGATTCTTATTATTTTCTTTGAGTTACTCGAAATAAATCAATTAAAGAATAAATGCTTGTAAACAAAATTTGCATTTCTTTTGGTGTCGAAGATGCTTTTTGTAAGTCTTTACTTATCAAAGATGATCAAAACACCCCTTTTGTTTTTTTCTCATAATACGATGATCCTATATAAAAACATTAATCCCTAGTGGATTATTGTAAGTTATTAAATATCATTTATAATGAAGGATAAAATAAAATTTTAATCAAAAAGGATTTTTCAAGTCTTTCATCTTCCAAAATGTTTTTCTTTGCCCTTCTTAGAAATGAATATATAAAAGCTTATGATCTATAGTAGAACATTTGGCAAGTTGTAATGTCATTTGTGGTTAAGGAAAAGATTCAAAAGCTTTAAAGAATCAACTTTACTTTTAAAAATTTCACCACCTAATTAAAATCTGTCTTAGGTCAAGTCCGCTTTTCGGCATCCTACTGACTTTCTGGCTTAATCGCTCTTACGGCAGCCCAAACCAGTTTTAAATCTGTCTTTAGGTCTAAGTCATTTTTAGCAAGCACCTATTCGACTTTCTGGCTTAAGTTCGCTGCTTGACGGCAACCAACCAGTTTAAATCTGTCTTTAGGTCTATAGTCCGCTTTTACGGCATCCTATCAACTTTCTGTCTTAAGTCTGCATCTTACGGTAGATACAGAGCCACAAACTAGTTTAATCTGTCTTTAGGTCTAAAGTCCCGCTTTTAATGGCATCCTAATCAACTTTCTGGCTTAAGTTGCCGCTCTTACGGCAAGCCAACCTGATTTAAATTCGTCTTTAGGTATAAGTCCTCCTACGGCATCCTATTGACATCTTTTGAAGTTAGGAATGGCATCCCTAGTGACATCCTAATCTTCGTCCCGAGGAGAAAGTTAAGCATCCCAGCGGCATCTTCTCTTCATTAAATTTTTAAATTTTAAATCCGTCTTTAGGTTATAAGGTCCTCCTAGCGGCATCCTATTTGACATTTTTGAAGTTAGAAATAAGCATCCCTAGTGGGCATCCTAATCTTAGTCCCCGAGGAGAGAGTAATAAGCATTCCTAGAGGATCTTCCTCTTCTTTAAATTTTAAATCTTAAATTCGTCTTTAGGTACAAGTCTGCCATACGCATCCTATTTGACATCTTTGAAGTAGGAATAAGCATCCCTAGTGGCTCTAATCTTTTGTCCCGAGGAGAAGTATAAGCCATCCTAGCGGAGGGAATATACTTTTCTTTTTAGCATTGATAACCATAGGCCACATTCTTTATTCATTTAGAAGAGTCAACCACAATGAACTTTCATTATAATTTAAAGAAAATAAAGATAAATTTCTTTTTAAGGAAAATCAACCTATTATTTTCTTTAAGAAAATTATTTTTATAAGCTTTACTTGTATTTGAACCTTCAAACTTTTCTCAATGTAAATTAAATTTAATCTTGAAAATCTTGCATATATCAAATTATGGACCCTATCTTAACAAACATATCAAGCTACAAATACATGTAACTATAATATGTTAGTAGAACAAGCAAAAAGTTTTGATTTGAATGTTTGAGCTTTTGAACCCTATCCTACCACATATTAAGCTATAAAAATATATAATTATAATATGTTAGTTTAGAAAGGGAGAAAACTTTAATTTAAAAGCTCAAATTTTCTTAAGATTTGTCCAGCCACATATCGAGTTACAAAAATATATAACTGCAACATGTTGGTTAGGACACAGAGAAGTTTAAATTTTTGAAGACTTAAAATTTTTTGGACCCAATCCAAATAATACATTAAGTTACTAAAAGAAGTAATTTTATATATTACTAAAGATTGGGCAAAGAGATTTTTGGACCCAGTGCTAAGTCAAACATCAAGCTACAAGACAAATGTAACTGCAACATTCGAATTAGCACAGGAAATTCCTTTACAAAAAGGTCGTATAAAGGAGCTTCCCATCAATTTTCTAACAGGGTCCAAAATAAGACCTCTAAAATTTTTTAGATACCGGCCAAATTATCCAAGAATAAAATGAATAAAAGAACAGGTGGAAGAAAGGTAGTTACAACCTATGTCAAGCACAAGTATACTACCGATTAAAGGATATAAACCACTGCTAAAGATGGAGAGAGGATTGATCCCCAGCGGAGTCGCCAGAAAAACCTTGGTGAAGAAAAATTGTGTCACCACGCAGATTTTGATTTCTCATATTTTGTAATCAAATACTGCATTGAGAATAAAGTACAATCTCAAGAGACTGACATAATATTCTACAATGGATTCAATATCAAAATAGGGTTTTAAAAATTGATATTTCTATGATCAAACACAGCTCAAAGAATAACATATTATTTAGAAAAATAAACATGAAATTCTTAAGAATATGTTTAAAAATAGAAATAAGCTTTTTGAAAAATTTATTCATTCTTTTATTTAGATATGACAAAAAGAATATTATATCATCTTAGAAGACGAATATAACATTATTTAAGACATCCAAAAGGAAGAATAAGTTTTATAAAATTCATTATTTCTAAAATTAAATATAACAAGCAAGAAATTATATTGTTTGAGAAGACAATAATAACATCTTACAAGCATATTTAAGATTAGAAATAAAGTTTTTAAAGATATCTGGATTCCCAAAGATTCTTCCCTTATTTTATATGAATAAAACAAGGTTTATTTTAGTCTGGGGTTCTCAAATCCCTATAGGGGCAAGCCCCTATAGTTAATTACATCCTAGGAGGGATACTCCTAAGAAAACTCTCGATTAAAGCAGTGATTTCATACCCTTTGACTACAAAGTAAAAGACAATGAACAAAAGTAGGAATTTTCCAAGGTGAAAGCTCAATGTTGAACATTTATTAGCGAGTCAATGGATGAAAAGTAGGAGGTGTCGGATTCTGAGAAGCCCAGAGACAACCTCAATCTATCCTATGTTGGGCTTTGCATTTTAGAAGAAAATTTTATATTTAAGTTGACATTTTATTAGAAATTTGAGATTTATATTCTCGGAGGGTGAGGACTTAAGATCTAAAAAGAATCTGCCTCAGAACCTAAATCTAATTTGGGTACTATAAAATAGTGACCCGAACCTAACTAATGAAGTGCAAATCTGGACTTACCCTGGCCTGGATTGGGGAGCCAGCTAACTACCTAAGAACTTTAAAACCATGTATCCAGTCTCTTATGAAAGATAGGTAGGGATGTTGTTTAAGTTTTAAGGAATTAAGGGCCGACATCTAAGACAGATCCTAATTAGCCCTTCAACTTATGTAGGGTGAATAATGTCTAGAAATATAATTAATATTTTAGACTCTTTTTAATTTGTATATAATGCAATGCATGCTAATTGACTCGAATGCATAAAATAATAATGAAGCAGTTTAAAAATTAGGCTTAGAAAATAGGTTTTTCCCTAGAGATTGCACAACTTCCCCTTGACAGAACTGCAC
Source organism: Dendrobium catenatum (assembly GCF_001605985.2). Lineage (NCBI taxonomy): Eukaryota > Viridiplantae > Streptophyta > Magnoliopsida > Asparagales > Orchidaceae > Dendrobium > Dendrobium catenatum. The sequence goes on along the minus strand of NW_021318494.1, from coordinate 12,068 downwards.
CCTCATAGGTCAAGTGGTCTGCCAGAACCCGCAGGCGGGGAGGTGCCTAACAAGGAAGAGAAAGTAATAATATGCTTATGCTGACTCTCGGCGGTCCCGAGCTTACTTCTTAGAACGTTAGAGTTACTATGTGAGCCTAAAAATTTTTATTTAAAATTACAAGTAGAAGAATTTTAAGCGTACCCTTACGAAAAAAACACTCCAATTCGTATCCAGACTAAAACAAAACACAGGATGCAAGGGCCCTAAAAAAAGCTACTGCACAAACAAATCACTTTCACAATTTTGACTCTTGATATATTATATTTACATTACATTTTATTTCACAGAAAGAGAAGAAAAGTCTAGTCCACCTGCAGGGTTATCCTAAGCAATTTATAATAAAAATCATTCTACGCAGTTATATATATATGCAATTGAATTTAAATTATTAAGCCACACTTGACCACACTCTTCTTCATTTGGGGGCTAAGTATATGTAGCATTTATTTATTATTAATTAATTAGCCCCCTTTTCATCTACCCTACATGAGTGTGGCCACCTGCAGAAAATTCCATGTACAACTAAATCGCTCCTAACCTTAGGCTAATCTAATCGTCAAATAAATCGCATCACAGAGTGCAGAAAAATTAAATAAACAAACATACCAGTATTTTTTCAATCAGCATGTAGTGAAAATAGAGAAAGCCCGTCACAAAACAGTAAGAAAATAAACACCGGCCTAACCTAAAACTAGAGTCGGTTGTCCTAGCAAACAAATCTAAGTGTGTGTAGTAAGCTGTGAGGTTTTGATATGTCCTAGGTCAATTATTGGCTAAAGTTTTCTAATTGATTAAATTTTAATTTAAAAAGATTCACTAATCCTAAAATGAGGTGTCACTAAGTTTTCTCTGTTATATGTTTCTATCCTGAAGTGTGCATGCACCATAAGTCTAAGTTTTCTAAGACTCAGTCCTTAATTATTGTTCTTAAGTGTCACTACTGTTATATGGGTGAAATTTTTATTATTACTAACCCTTAGGACTTTGCGCATGTGTAAAAAGAGTTCGGGGATCTAAAATAAAACAAAAATAATCCTAATAAAATTGAAGTTACTACAAGGACCTAAAAAGGAAGGTTTCACGCAAACCACATCAAGGGGCCCCTAAAGATTTTCTAAGTTTAGAATACTCACAGTCCCCGGGGGCTACGACCCGGTGGTTCCGCCCGTAGCACCTCTACTCGATTGGATAGAGGCGACTGACGTCATTAGCTCCTTGTCCTTTTGTTCCCTCGACTGGTACCATTTCTCGCAGTTTATGCCAATAAATAAAAAAATAGGGAAACAAGGATTAAAAAAGCACTTTTAATAAATAATAATGAAATAATTAAAATTTACTAAAAATAAAGACATACCTTTCTTCGGGCTTGAGCACTGGCTTTGTTGACTTTGCTTTTGAACATTCTGCTTTTGAACTCATATTGTATACCTTTCCAACATTCACCCCAAGGCAACAAGAAAGGGGAAGAAGAAGAAGAAGAGAGAGAGAGAGAGAGAGAGAGAGAGAGAGAGAGAGAGAGAGAGAGAGAGAGAGAGAAGTAGAGGGAGAAGGCTTTTGCTATTCAATGTTTCCATTTTCTAGCAAATTTTCATCTGACACAAACTACTCTCTCTAACATACACATTTTCACAAAACAAACACTTTACTTTTTTACAATCATCATGCGAAATGCTTTTAACATATACTTCCACCTTTAAACCAAACAAACTTCACTTCCACTTTTTAAAACATACATATTACTTCCATATTTTTACATACATACATTTCACTTCTCTATACCTTTCAACACACATAGATAATCTCATATATATACAATCTTCACAATTTTGCTTTCAAACATGCATACACAAGCCACTTTTCACCTTTCTCATATAACACCTTGCCATTCCAAAACATTCACACATTTTTCACAATCCATATATTTCACTAATTAAAGCTCACATACATACACTTCACCATTCACAAAATCAAACATTTTGTTTTTTCAAAACTTCTCAAAGACACACAATTTACTTCTCCTTCCACACACACTAGTCACTACATTATCCTTTCCAAAACACATAAATTACTTCTCCTTCCACATCCAAACACTTAACTTTTTCATATGAACACTCCATATACTTCACTATTCACACAAACACAATTTTCAACAATCATATACACATTTTCCACATTTATATATACTTCAATCCGTTTTCACTTTTCAAACTTAAATACAAAACACATTTCACTTTTCACCTTTCAAAGCCACAAAAATCACTTCTTAAACTATGCACCCATTTTCACTATTTAACATACAAACACTTCAGTTTCTATCTTTCACAAGCATCAACCTTCAAAAAACACTTTTCACTTCTCACAAAAACACACTTTACTTTTCCATAATATACACTTTTCACCTCTCCAAAATGTACAAAATTTTCAATCCAAAAAAAAAAAAAAATCTTATAATTCACCTTTCAAAATAACACACATCTCTCTCTTAACATAAGCATTTTCACAAAATGAACACTTTACTTTTCTTTTCCAAAATACACAATTTCTACTCTCCCAAACTCACACAAGTTCTAACACGTTTCCACTTTTCCAAGAGACATACAATTTCTATCTTTTAAAGCATACATACACACTTTTCACTTATAAAGCTCACACACTCAAGCTTCACTTAACTGTAATGTGCATTTCCATAGTCGATCAAATAGGAAGATCATTTACTAATTTCAAAGTATGAAGACACTGAACTTTCAAACATCAGACTTGAAGAAAAATACAAGGATTCAAAACTTACAAACTTCCAACGCAAAGTTGTAATAGCATTTTAAAGTGCAGATCAAGTGTTGCTCTTTTGCTATAAATTCAATGGCAAGAGGTCATTTTTTTGCTTTCTTGAGGTGATGCTATCCATGCGAGCAAAGAGGAAGTGACGACAGAGTAGGGGTTCAATCGGCTAAGGCAGGCAATGACCAGGGCAAGTGACGGCTAGGGCGGCATCGTCCTTGAAGAGATCCAAATAGAGAGGGGTTATTCGGCCTAGGGCTTCTTTCTGGAATTTCGCTTGGACTTCTCACGATCCAGAGAGAGAGATGAGGGCTGTTCGCAAACGGCAGAGGGGTGGCGAGCAAGGGCGATGGGCTGGGTTGTGCGATCCGGGGTTTTTGAACGGATGGGAGCTTCTATGCGTGCGAATTTGAGAGACGAACTGGAGAGGGGTCTGGGGATTTCCAAACTGTTTGTCAATTGAGAGAAGACTAAGTGGGAGAGAGCCTTTTGTGCGTGTGAGAAAATAACGGTGAGGGCGGTTCGTATGAATGAGAGAGTGAGGGGCTTTAGAGATTTATTCTGTGCGAATAAATGGGGTAAGGGGGATCGTTCGGTTCCTTGCTTTGGGATCTCGGAACTGAGGGAGAGAGCAACGAGTTGAAGGTTTCGTTTTGTGCGAATCCAGAGAGGGCGACGGGCTGAGAGCTGATCGCGAATAAGAGCGTGATAGGGAGTTCTGGAGTTGGAGTTCCTTGCGAATTGAGAGAGGATTGAGAGCTTCGTGCGAATGAGAGACGGGGCTAGAATTTTTTGTTTGGTTCTTCCGAATTGAGAGAATGTGAGAGTGGAGGAGTGAGGGAGTTCAGGAGTTCGTGTGTATGCCAATGGAAAGGAGGAGTTATGCGAACTGCTCTGGGATGGAGTGCGAGTTGCCTCTTGCAAACTACAGGGAGATGGGGAGTTATGCCCAAATGAGAGAGGCGGAGAGAGAGGGCTTCGTGCGACTTTAAGAGTGAGGGAGATCATGGGGAGGTTTTCTTACAGTTTGATGAAGTTTGGGCTGGTGGTTAGACCGGTCTAATCAAATCCGAAACCTTCTCTTAATTTGAATCAGTGGCTAGGATTAAATCATGCTTTGATTAGGGTTTTAAATGGCTGATTTCATTAAAACAAAGTTGAATTATTTAGATTTTATTAGAAGTGGATTTGAGTTTAATTAGTTGAATCGACCCGAGTTAAATGATATGAATTTTATTTAGATTAAGCTCAATCGAATTAAATTGAGCCGACTGAGATCGATTTAAATCAAATTGAGTTGAAATTGAGTGATAGGTTCGAGTCTATGCTACATCAGTGGGCATCCACCTAAAGAAATCCTAAAGGCGACGTCTACACTAGGCTTCGAAAACCTAAGCACTAGAAATTGATTTTGGGGAAATTGACCTCGAATAATGAGGTCAACAACAAGCATCATCAAAGTTGGAGAAAAGGTAAGGATAATAAATATTATAAAAGATCTTATCAAGTTGTTTTCTTTGAATGCAAGAAGCCTGAACATGTCAGAGTGGATTGTCCTACACTTCAAGATGATACAAGCAAATAAAAGGGTGAGGAAAAACCCAAGCTCAAAAAGGACAAAAAGTGACTTCGAAAGGCGTTTTGGGTGGATTCTACAACTGATTCATCGGAGACTGAACCTGAAAATGAAATAACAAACTTGTGCTTAATGGCGGAAGTTCATCTTGATGAAAGTGATAAAGAAGAGGTATGCAAACCAACTTATGATCAATTGTTCGAAATTTGTGAAAACATTCATGCATCATAAAAAAAACTTAAGAAAACTCATGCTAGTTTGAAGTTGGAACTTTTAAATTTACAAAAAGAACATGAAATTATTCTCAAAGATCATTCTACGATTGATTCAAATCACACGGTTCTACTTGATGAATTTGATGATTTAAACAAAAAGCATTTGAAAGTAATTGATGAGCATGGTGCATTAAAAGTTTCACACACCTCACTCAAATCTGATTTGAAAAAATCTAAAGAAATAGAGCGCAACTTGAGGATTGATAATAATGCTTTAGAAAATACTAACTTGAGGCTTAAAGATGAATTGGACTCAATTAAGAGAAATTGGATGACATCTACTTTTGATATAAAGCCAAGACCTAGGAAGAGTCATTACAATCCAAACCATTTAAGAAATCATTTTCCTGGTCTTAGATGCTTTTCATGTGGCATGCTAGGACACATCTCACACACTTGCACTGTTCACTGTAGTACAAATTAGGTGTGGAAACTGAAATTGCATAATTCACAACATAGCACACATGCTTTACATTCTTCTTTTCATGAGAAGGGACCCAAACCTATTTGGGTTCCTAAACCTGACATTTGTTGATTCTTGCAGGATTGTTCTCACCAAGGACCTCGTGAGAGCATAGGATACTTGGACAAATGGAGGCTCACAGCTCATAAATTGCTTAAACTTGCTGCTTCATAAATTTTTGAAATGCAATAATTATTTAATATTTTTTTTTATTTTTTCGTACTAGTGTTTTGGTACTTTAGTTATTTGATCTTTTTTATTTTAATTTTGGTTTTCTATATGATGATTTTTCAAAGCTTTTAGATTTTGGAGATTTAATGCCAATGATTAGCATCTCTACATCAGTTAAAGGGAGAAACACCGTTGATGTTTTCCCTCTTTCTAACCACTTTTAGTAGGTATAATTTTCTTCTCCAAACAAAAGCTTATCTCTTTTTAACAAATAGTTTTTGAAAGTAAGATCTTTTTTTATCTTGCTACAATGATCTATCATAATATATAATATCCAAATTTTTTATATATCTTTAAAGTTAATTAAAATCTTGCCATTGCACATATCATTTCATTGAGATTTGTGACTTGATTCTTCCTTATGTTAGAGAGAGAGCTCCTATTCTCTAATATCTAGAAGATATACTCACAACTAAGAATCATTTTTAAGAGATTATAAAAGAGAATTTAGCTTGCAAAAAAAATGGCAAAGACGCCAAATTAAAAAAAAAAGAGTATACAAAAAAGTGTATTATGAATCAAAAGATGCTCAAAGAGCCAATCAAACTGTCAAGAGGCATAAAAAGAGCCCACTAAATGCAAGCTATCCTTTCTTTTCAAAACTTTTAAAACTTAAAAGAACTCATGGGTTATTTGATATTTTCAAAGGCTTGATTTCAAATTTCATGATTGAGACAAATTACTTTGGTACATTATTTATGAGATATTTTCTTTGTAACCAAGTTTTGAACGGATCTTCTTTTTACCCAATTAAGTTATTCTGAGTTTAGCCTTTTATTTTCAAAAGACAATTTTTATCCTAAAAGACGTCCGAGCTAGGGTTAACAGAATCGAATATTCTACCATTTTCAGATTATGACTTGTAAACTCTTTGATCTTTTGAATCTCTAAAATTTAATTATTTGAGAAATTTGTCATATGGATGCTTTGCTAAAAAAAATTATTTCCTTTGATTGTTTTTAGTTTTTTTGTTGTTGTTTGTTAATTTTTTTTAGGGCTTTCTCTGATCATCTCCATCTTTCCTTGGTTTCCAAATTCTTGTCACATCGTCCTGGCCGATACCTCTATCATCCTGGATGATATGATAATTTCTCTTCAAAATTCCATCTGCTGAACATTTCTGAGCTTTCTGTAACGCATCATCCCTGACGATACTTTATCGTCCTGGATGATCTGATCGAACTCTGTTACAATCATCTTGATTGTCTTAGTCGATATAATTTCATCCTGGCCGATGCATTTATGATCATCTTCCTGGTCGATACACTAGATCGTCCCGGATGATCCACATGTCAGTACGTTTAAATCCTTAAAATCGGCCCTGAACAATCCATTATAGGACAATCGTCCTGGCCGATCAACTGTTTGTCCTAGATGATACACGTGGCATAGATTTAAAACATTTTAATTTTGACTGGTACGATCAATTATTGTGCATCATCCTGGACGACACACCTAATCAGCCCGATCGATCTGCTTTTTCAACGTTCGTCCGGCTTGACTCCTCGGGACGATCGCCTATGTCTAATCGTCCTGGCCAATATCTAATCGTCCCGATCGATTGAACTGACTTTTCGACCAATCGGTCTGTACGCAATAATTGAACTATATCGTCCTGGATGATTCTAAGATCGTCCTGGACGATGTGGCCGTTTCTTTAAATACAGGCCATTCTAGCCATTATTTTCACCTCAAAGCTTCTTCTTATCTCATTTTTACTTACTGATTTCTTGCTATGGCTGGTGGAAAGCGAGTCTGACAGGCTTCTGGAAGTTCCTCGAGGGTCACTCTGGACCCTCGATTCAGGTAAGTAAAGGATCAAGCAGCTTACCATTGTTACAAAGAATGTGGCATCACTCTTTCCAAAACAATCAATCTTGTCCACCTTTCATATCCGGTAATGGATCTCTTTGCTCACACTTCTATTTGTTTCATTCTTACCCTCGCTGTCCCTTTTTCCTCTGAACTTATGTTAGAATTTTATGTAAATCTTCATATAATTTCTGCTTTCACAAGCCTGACCTCCTATGTGAATCGACGCCCGGTCGAGATCACATATCAGGACTGTGCTGAACTGTTGCAGCTATCCACCACCAGGGATAAGCTACATACCATTATTTTTGACCCTGATTTTGATTAGACCTCGACAAATTATTTCCTTCGCCACACATACGCACCCTTTCATGTTGGGGAGACTAGTTCTATAGTCAAAGATGCTAAGACAATCCAACATGTCCTTCGCACTTTCATAATTCTAAAGGCCGGGGATCATGTCCACATAACTCCTATACTTTCTTTAACTACTTTTTACATCATGGCCCATAGAGATTTCAATGCTACAGACCTGATTTTTTGTTACATTGATCATTTAACAACTATTCGCGATCCAAGCCATAGGAAGAAACACAATCTTACTTTAGGACACCTCATAAACTATATTCTTGAAACCAAATACAATCTTCAATATCCTGCTCGTCACGACCTTCAGCCTCCCTGCTACTCGAACAGTTCTTTCAACACCCTTCACAGTACTCATCTCCACCCAAGGGATGGGGAACCTTGGGGAGCTGAGGTGGAGGAGGCTCCCGATCTCATTCCTGAACCCGCTCCTCTCCGCCAACACTCACAGTTTGATGAGTTAGTAGAGAGATTTGATCAGTTGGAGACCCGATTCAACACTTTTGTAGCTCACCAGCAGCAGCAGCAAGACCAGGAGATGGCCTGGTTTGGCTCACAGTTTGCTGCCTTTACTAGTTACTTTCAACATCCACCACCACCATCACCTCCGTCTAATGACCAGGGACCCTAATTTTTCTAGTCTTAGATTTTATTTTCTGTAGTTTCTTATGTTTGCTTTTCCTTCTTTTTGTATTTTTTCTGCTTTAATTGCTTTTTAGTTTCCTCCTGCTTTTTGAGATGTCAAAAGGGGGAGTATTAGGGTTACTTGTTAGTAGGGTTGTATGTTTGAACTTTTATTCTGAATTTGGTTGTATGTTTGAACTTGTATTCTAAATTTTTATTTTACACTATTGTTTTTGAAATAATCGTCAGAGTGTTTGCCATCATAAAAAAGGGGAAGATTGTTGTAGATTTGGTTTCATGAATTATGGTTTTGATGATAGTAAATAATACGACTGCCTTTTCTCTACTGACTTTTAAGGACTCAAAGATCGGACATAAATTGTATTCAACTCAAGATTGGGTAGACTTGGTCTGAGTCAGTTTGTATTTTTCTTTTTCCCTTTCTTGAGTCAATTGTAAATATTTGAAGTGACAGATGTTAAGTAACCCTACACACACTTGAGAGATTTAGAATTTCTATTTTTCTCACATCGTCCTGGATGATCTTATTATCGTGACGATCGATTTCAAAATAGAAGCTCTAATCAGGATTTCTTAGTTAAGGCAGTCGTAATTAACTTATCGGCTTGTATGATACTTGTATCGGCCAGGACGATATGCTCAAAATAGAAAGAAATAGCTGCCATAATCAAATTAGGTATTCTATATTTTTGGCAATCGATCGGGACGATATTACATAATTATGCCTAAATTGATCCATGAATCAAGGAAGTAATTAAGGAAGATTGATACGATCACATCATCCTGGACGATCTATTCAAAAACCCCTAGTTACTCCTGGATGATAACTTTCGGCCAGCGCAATTTCAAGGTGATGCTCTGGGCAATTTTTCTCTGATTTGAATTGATAAGCCGGGACGATCGTGAGATCGGCCTAGACGATCAAGCTAATTTTCAATCATCCAGATCATCTTCAGGGCGATGTTCTGGCCGATCATCCGTGTTTTGAACTGATCGTACACGACGATATTATCATTGTCCTGAACGATAAAGTCGGCAACTTGCAATTATTGAGCTCTTTTAAAGCTCTTCTATTTAAGAGCTCTTGTTCAATGTTTTTTTAGAAGATCTTTGGCTGCTGTCTTGACCTGAGAAAACCTAAAGGAGAGAGAGAGGGAGAGAGAGAGAGAGGATCTTGTGAGGGGGAGCTTGTGAGGGAGTTCATAAGGGTTGCTCCAAGAATTATTCCACTTCTTCTTCCCTAGAGTCTTTTGTCCTTGGAAGGGTTGGGAGAGGTAAGCTTTAGCAATTGATCGAGATTCTCTGCCTACTTCAGGAGGAAGCAAAAGGAGTTGGGTTATCTGCCTTATTGGGTGTGGCAAAAAGGAGGTGTTTTGTAAGGGCTTCTCCGCCTAGCTGTGGGGGCTAAAGGAGAGTCACGTTGGTAGTGCAATACTCGGAGGGCACCTCCGAGGAGTGGACGTAGGTTAAGTTGACCGAACCACTATAAACCCTTGTGTTCTTTTTACTGCTTCCGCACTTTATTTTTTTGCACATATTTTTTCATGGTGATTTTGGTTTGTGATATTTGTTCTTGGTTTTAAAGTATTTTTAAAAATACCAATTCACCCCCCTCTTGGTTAGCCTCGGAACTAGTTCATAGGGCCTAACATCCCTAACGAACTATCATATTCAATTACTTAATGATTTTTTTATTAGGATAACCATGCAAGAGTTCGAGTCTATATTTTTTTTCATAATATAATGTAATTTGTTTTGCACTGAGTTATGAAAGTATTTAAAAGACCGACATTCCAAACACTCGGTACCCAAAGAGAATAAGAAAGGCCCCCTCTAGGCGAATTTCTTAGTCATTTGGGTACCCTCTTGAAGGACGAATCATATGGATTCCGAAGGAGATGATCCAAAGGGAGATGATCCGAAGAAGGATGATCCACTCAAAGATGGAGAATTAAAGATGAAATGTCTTGCTTTTAAGACTTGCGTCATTCATTAGATATAATATCTAGGATGTTGTTGGTGGAGCCTAATCGCGACTACTTTTCTGCAGACCCTGGATTGTATTTTTATAGCACTTATCGAGGACTTTACTTTGTTATGTTTTATGAATTTAAATTGATGTGTTTACATTGATTGCGTAGTAGAACTTATGTATTTTTTTAGGTTTCTTTTCTTGCCTGTATATGACCTGATTTTTGTTAGGTTCTTTAAGGACTAAATTTTTTTTGACTCGTAACTAAATTCTAAAATTTTAAAATTAAATAATTTAGAAATCTAATAACCTAGGGAATAGCCAAAATTGTTCGGGGTTGCATGCATATTACTACATTTTCTCTCTCCTTCTATAAGACACTTCCCTTCCTATGAGTAGAGTTCAGATAATTTGACCTATGAGGATGAGGTGCCAGACCTGAGAAAACCTATTATCTTCTAAAAATTTATTTTTATAAGCCTTCTTTTTTTAAATCTCATATATAACTGATTTGGACCATTTAAACTAGCATGCATTGTATTAGAAACTAATTAAACTAAAAATTTAATTGCATTAGCTCTAGGAGCATTCACCCTATATAAGTCCATGGCCAATTATGAAACTCTCTACATGCTGGCCCTACTTTCAAAAAAACTAATTTAGAGTTTTCTTGAGCCCTAAACTCGAGGTGTAATTAACTACAGAGCTTGCGCCCATGAGAAATAGAATTCCACCATCAAATAAATCCCACTCGAGCTGATGTATCAGGTGGGGGAAACCTGTTGTTCTGATCAGGTCGTATATATTACTACCCATCAGGATGCACTGGTGAGAGCCGTCATCCTCAATGGTTAGTCGTATGTATGATCTAATCTACCCTTTTATTATCCAGTTTACGAGGAGCACGGAGGCCTATGATCGTTTCTATTTCTCGGGGTGATGAGGTATATCCTCTAGACTCAGCAGCCGGTGGTGTCCTTTCGGAGGTCCATATATTTTTGGAGACCATGGTGGGACTCATTTCTCTCTCCATCTTTGGATCTTATATTATTCTTTCTTGTATTTACTCTATGATTGGAACTCCTTAGATTAGGTCCATCCTACTCTTAGTTAGGATCCTTTTCTTACTCAGGTTCCCCTTTTAGCTAGGGTTTCTCCTAGTTATGGTCCCTTTCTTTCCAGCTTTTTAGGCCTTTCTGTACCTTATCAAATTCTCTTATTTTATCAATTATAACTAATTCTTTCAATTCTTTATTCTTTTGGCAGCAGTGTCATGGCTTTATGTGCTTCTTCCATGATTTTTTTCTTTAGCTCGGATGCACAGGTGAGTCTCCCTGAGTCCCTACTAACTAGTACGCCCATTAGAGGGATCACTTTTGGTTCCTTCATGGACTCAAGTTTTGTCACTCTTAGCGGGCCAACCCTGAGTGAGGTTGTTGCATTCTCTCCTCCCTAGAGGAGAGGACACATAGCCATGTGCTCTTTCAGATGACCATTGGCTCAGCGAATAGCTTGGGCACCTGCTCGTCCCATTCCCCTTTCTATGCATACAGTGTGCCTTGTGGTTAGGTAGCTAGTGCCTAAACCACTCCCAGTTCCTCTTACTTATTCAGTTGTTAGGAGATTTTTACCTATTATGCAGGCTGCTCTGGCCCCTCAGTACCGGCAGCTAGTTGTTGCTCCCCTTGTTATTTCAGCGAAGGTAACTCAAGTTCGAGTTCCCCCTCCTTCTTCCTTTAGGAAGAGGGGTGCCCAAACTGAGGCTCATTCATCCTCCAACCATCGGGCTTCTATATTCTGTTAGCTCTCTCACCCAGAGACTATCGAGCATGTTGAAACTTGTTCACTATGAATTAGGTTTTTAAACCTAAACTTATGCCCAGCGGCTAACCAAGAGGGGGGGGGGGG
>NW_021318493.1:497702-550789 GCF_001605985.2 Dendrobium catenatum | reverse complement strand
CTGTACTAACATTTCAGGAAAATCAAACTCCAGACTGCGAAGACTTCAAATCAATTTAGCATGAAATACTTTATAAATTTGAAGCTTGTACTTTTCTTTGAATCAAATTGAAAGGGAGTGATTGTAATTTGAGTGAATAAAAACATACACACACACATAAGGAGATACATATATATAATTATACTGATCGTACGGGACGATATCCGTTCGTATAGGATGATCAAACAGTATCTCCTATTGAGCACATGGAACAAATAGGAACTGCTTGAGAAAATTTCTAAGTCCTATTCTGTCCAGGATAGAATTAATAATAGTCAGGACGAATCTGGTCTCTGAAAAATTTTCGTCCAGACGAAATTAATTTTCGTACATGGCTATTGGTTCCACTATAAAATTTTCGTCCAGACGAAATTAATTATCTTCCAGGGATGATCTGGTCTCTGTAAATTTTCGTCCAGATGAAATTAATTATCGTACATGACGATTGGTCCTCTATAAATTTCTTCCAGACGAAAAAATTTTCGTCCAGACGATTAACCGACTTAGAACAGTTTTCAGCAGTTTCTAGAACCAGGCCTTGATAATAACATTCGTACCGGACGAATAATTGGTTCGTACGGACGATATCTATACGGAAGACATTTCGTTACACATATACAAATAGGGTCATTTCCAAAATGTTTAAGTACAAAATCGTTCCAGGATGATCCACGATCGTACGGGACGATCCACTGCGTACAGAATTAAAAACTTGCAGTTTTTGGGCTGTTTTTCTTGTCTTTTGTATATATAGTCAAATTAGACTGCCACCCAAACTTTTTTGTCATTTGATCTTCGTTGCCTTTTGAGAGAATAAGCCAAGGAGAGAGTGTAAGAGTGCATTCAAAGGAGGATTTCTACCACGTGGAGCGTGAAGGCTTCACTTGGAGTTCAAAGTAAGAATCTCTACTTGTGAATTGGGATTACGACACACAAGAGCAAATACAAATCTTCTAAAATTATTATGAGATAACTATATATTTGAACAATAATGTTTGGAATCATCAAAACTACATAAGTTGCAAAAATGTAAAGCGTGCAAATAGCAACTAACATAACAGTCCACCATGCTTTGATAGATTTTTTGAATTTTGAACAAAACCAGATTTTCTGTCTGCGAAAGCCAAAGGAGTAGATGAAAATGATCGAGCCAAAGGAAAAGAACAACCTGTAGTAGGTTGATGAATGTCTACTAGACCACCGATGACCAGATGTCGATGTTCCTCCACTACCATAAAAAGTAACGGATCAGCCGTGAAAGCAGGATTTTGTAAATTACTCAGAAACCATCAAAGATCTAACCATTTTGAAAATTACTCGAAAGCAACGGATCAGCAGCAAAAATAGGTGGTATTCTTTAGGATCAGCTTAAAATCATCACAGAAATAAACACTAAATACTATATCAGGTCAGTTAGCAGTCAGGTAAAGTAAAGATCTAATCATTCCTCTGTACTTCTATTGATCAAAAGATTTTCCATTTGGGTCGTTATCCAACTGAACACTAGAGGTTATGTGAGAAATTATTGGGTTGGCTTTATCCATATCATATTTCTTCATGATGTCTTTTATGTACTTTAATTGATTTAGAAAGGTTCCATCATCCAATTTTCTTATACTAAACCCCAAACTCATCTCAAACTCCTTAATAATTTTTTTTAGAAAAATCATCACATAGCTTTTTATTAGAAGATCCAAAGAGTATAGCATCAACATAGATATGAATAATGAGTAACTCATCTCGTACTTTCCTCAGAAAAAGGGTGGTGTCTACGCTCCTCTTAACAAATCCCCTCTCTAGTAAGAATGTGCTAAGCCTCACATACCAAGCTCTTGTACATGTTTTAATCTATATAAGGACATTTTTAATTTATAAACTTGATTTGGAAATTGGAAACTCTCAAAACCTAGGGGTTTCTCTATAAACACATCCTCCTTAATTACCCAATTTAAAAAGGCACTCTTAACATCTATTTGGAAAAGCTTAAATCCCTTATAACAGGCAAAGGCTAGAAGCACTCTAATGACTTCCAAACTAGCTACATAGGCAAAGGTCTCCTCAAAATCAATCCCTTCTATTTGGTTATACCTTTTAGCCACCAATCTCACCTTATTCTGAAACACCACATTAGAATCATTCATATTATTCTTAAAGACTCATTTGATTCCAACTACACTTTATCCCTTTGGCCTTTCTACAAGCTCCCAAACATCATTCCTAATGAATTGGTTTAATTCCTCTTATATGGCTAAGATCCAAAACTCATCAGATAGGGCTTGATTGATGTTGGTGGATTCAATCATTGAGATAAAGGATAAGTGGTATACTTCCTTCCTAAGTCCACACCAAGCTCTAACACCTTTAGAAGGGTCTCCTAAGATCAATTCTTTAGAATAACATGAAGAATATCTCCAATCTCTAGGCAAAGTGTGTGAAGGTTCTACCCTTTTCTCTAGATTTGCATTTTTAACTCTTTGGGTTATCTCACCTACTCCATCATATAGGAAACTTAAGAAATTACATGATAGCATGCGAAAAAAAATTAAATTTACAACAAGAGCTTGAAATTTTACTTAAAGATCACTCTACAATTTATAACAATCACATGTCATTACTTGATGAGTTTGATGCATTAAATAAAAAGCATATTGAATTATCTGATGCACATGATTCCTTGAAGTCATCTCATGTTGAGTTAAAAAAAGAGTTTAAGAAATTATAAAAACTCAAAGCATTTAAAAATAATAAACTATCATTACATGCATCACATAACTTTAAAAAGAAGCATTACCACCCAAGTAAACAAATAAACTCTTTTTCTGGTGTTAGATATTTTTCATGTTGCATGTTAGGAAATATTTTACACACTTGCATTATTCACCATAGTACAAATTCCATAATTGCATGGTTCATAGCATAACATACATGCATTGCATTCTTCTTTCCATAATAAGGGACCCAAACTTATTTCGGTTCCTAAATCTAATATTTGATGATTTTGTAGGATGATATCAAAAAAGTCCTCATGAGAGCATGTGGTACTTGGATAGAATATGCTCTTGACATCTGACTGGAGATGTCAACCAATTCATTTCATTGGAGGCCAGGGCTAGAGGCAAGGTCACTTTTAGAGGCAACACCACCAGAAATGTGGTTAGCACATATATAATAAAAAACTCTAAGAACATTTTGATTGAAAATATTTTTCTCGTAGATGGACTGAAACACAAATTTTATAAGCATCAGTCAACTATGTGATAAGGTCTTCATCATAAATTTTTTAGCAAATATATGCATTATTAGCTTGAATAACAACACTATTTTAGAGGTAAAGCGGATTAATAATATTTATATGCTTGATTTAAATAATATTTAATTTACTACTTAATTTTCTTAAAAAACTATGGATGATAAGTCATGGTTGTGGAAAAGGAGGTTATGTCATACCAGTATGAAAATTCTTAGGAGAGTGACCCAAAAAGACCAAGTTAGAGGTGTCCCCAAGCTTAAGTTCACTAAAGACCACCTGCGTGATGCCTGCCAACTATGGAAGCAAGTCCAATCCTCTTTCCATTCAATTAAGGATATTAGCACCTATATACCTTTGGAATTCCTTTACATGGATTTGTTTGGACCCATTAGCATTGCCATCTTAGGGGGGAAAGTCTTTAGATTTATGATTGTTGATGACTACTTGTGGTTCACTTGGATTACATTTTTGTCTCAAAAGAGTGAGTCTTCTAATGTGTTTAGATCATTCTCCATTTGGATTCAGAAAAAGCTAGGTTGTGAAATCTTGACCATCTTTCTATTTGGTAATATCTCCTACTCCCTCAGTGTTTTAGGTCATTCTCCATTTGGTAGAGGAGACTACTCTAGAGTTGAGGATGGAGATGAAGTTGGAGAGATTACCTAAGGAGTTCATAATTTGGAGATGATGGTAGAGCCCTAAAACACTGAAGGAGTAGGAGATATTACCCAAAATAAAAGGACATATCCTCCTAAGGGAGAAAAATATCACTTATTCTCAATTATCCGAATATGACGATAATAATCATTATTGAATTTTTCGAAGAAGACTAATTGAGTTTTAAAATTTAATTTTTAAAAAATTTTGTGGGATCTAAATCTTTTATATGTACATGCCCTTATAGTTAATGACATCATAGGAAACAGGGGTCTCCTATGAATACTCTCGATTATAATAATGGCAAAAAGTCTTGTTTAGAGAATTTTCTATGAGTGATATCAAAGAGGCGAACTTGGAATTTTAACAGAGATTGGATAAAGTTATAGTAGTTATTCTGGAGGCAAAAAGAAGAAAAGTAGGAGGTACTTTGGGATTCTAAAATATTTAAGAAGCACCCCAGCCAATCATAATTGTTGGGTTAGATTTGAATTAAAAGAGATTTAAATTAAATTGTTAATTTTATTAGAATGTTGAAATTAAATTCCCAAATGTTGAGGTCTTATAGCTTGAGCCTGCCTTAGAACCTAAGTCTAAATGGTCACTAAAAATCTAGATCCCGTACCTACCTAATGAGATGCCGGATCTTGACTTACCTCAGCTTGGATTAGGGAACTAACTAACCACCTAAGATCTTTAAAACCATGAGTCTAGTCTTTTATGTAAGAGTGGTAAAACTATTATCTAATTAAGTTTGAAGAAATGGGGCTGACATCTAGAGTGGCTTCTAATTGGCCTCTTGATTTATATTGGGTAAATTAAAGCTAAAACTAAATGCAATTAAATTTTTAGATGCTTTTAAGTATGTATTTAATACAATGCATACTAGTTGACTCAATAAATTCTTAAATTTGAATGAAATTATTTTAAAAAGGAGTAAAAATAGGTTTTATCCTAGAGATTGCACAGATTCACCTTGATAGATCTACACCCTCATAGGCTAAGTGGTCTGCCAAAACTTATAGGTAGAGAGGTGCCTAACAATGGAAAGAAAGTGCAATAAAATACTATACAAACTCTTGGTGGTATTGAGCTTAATTCTTAAATTTGTTAGATTTTTATCTAAGATCAAAGATTTTAAACTTTAATTAAAATTGAAAAAGTTTATTCGTGCCCTCGCGAGCTTCTGATCAAGTTCCAGGCAAAATCAAAGATTGACAAGAAAAATTATAAAAAAAACTACAAAAAGAAGTCAATCTTATATCATAATCAACACATAAATCATTAATCAAATTAATTAAATTAATATTTAAATTGCAAGTCCATGTGGTAAGTGCGAGTTAATATTATAAACTAGGGTCTGCATAAAGTAAATTGGTCAGGTACCACTGATAATAGCCTGGATTCTACTCCTATGACTCAAGTGACTTTGAGAATGGGATTCTTCTCAATCTCCACTTGTTCATCATTCATTAAACTTCTTGTATTCATAAGGTCTAGATATCCATATGAAAAGAAACTCCCCCTTAAAATGGGTTTTTTCTTTTGTCTTTGGATATTTAAAAGTTATCCAGATTTGGATCACTATATGGATAAGAACTCTCCCCTAAGAGATGTTCTCTTCTCTTTGGATTGAAATTGGATTTCTATCCCATCTCAAATTACTTTAATATTAAAACTCAATTGAAATTAAATTACGTTAAATAAAATTAAAAATCTAGTTTCAAATAGCCTATAGAGTTATCCTAAATAATTAATATTAAATTATCCCAAGTAATTAGATATTTAAATTAAAATGCTCAACCCAACCACCCTTGGCCATACTCTTTCAATTTAAAAAAAGGGACTTAGCAATTTGAAGCATCTATAGTAATTAAATATTTAAAATTTTTCCCCCCTTTTATTCTCAACTGTCATGTATGAGCTTGGTCACCTATATAGGAATATGTCAGTATTAAAATGGCCCTAACTTAAGGTAAATCTAACGCACAATCAATCACATCATAAAATGAGCAAATTAAATAAATAATCATTGAAATTATATAAATCTTAAAAGTTTGATAGGGATGTTAATCCCTAATGAACTAGTCCTATGGCTAAGTAAGAGGGGGGGGGTGTGAATTGGTATTTTAAAAAAATTTATACAAAAGCTCAAACTTAAATCAAAGTTCACTACAAAAAACAAAGTGCAAAAAAAAAATGCAAAAGTAGTAATAAAGAAGAAAGAAGTTTATAGTGGTTCAGTCAACTCGACCTATGTCCACTCCCTAGAGGTGCCCAAAGAGTATTGCTTTAAACTCAGTATCTCTCCATTTACCCCAACATCAAGGTGAAGAAGCTTGTGCAAATCTCCTTTCCACCAACCAAAGTGAGGTAAAGAACTCAACTCCTTTTTCTTTCTCCAGATGCAGGCAGAGAACCCAACTCCTTTTGCTTCCTCCAAAAGCAGGCAGACAACCCAACTCCTTTTGCTTTCTCCTGAAGCAAGTAGAGAACCTTGATTAGATGCTGAAGTAGACCTCTCTAGAACCCCCAAGGAACTAGGGATGACAACCAGAGAAGATAATGATGGAACCTTGCTTAGGAATAATTATTACGTCCTCTGACCGGATGTAGATCTACGTCACGTTAGAGTCTTATTACTCAATTTTTCCTCGGTATTTGATCATTATTGATAGGTATTGTTTGATAATATGGAGGAATACTTCTTTGGGAAGACCAATACCAAGTTATACCGAGCAATACCGAGTTATACCAAAAATACAGAGTTTTTTTCAGTATTATCTGGTATAACTCGAAATTACTCGGTATTTCATCTTCATCTAATGATATTTTCACATTATTATTGGTATTGCTCGGTATTTGCTCGGTATTTCTCATTTTGTGCATGCAATCATAGTGTCGACCGGACGTAGCTCTACGTACGTTCACCGGACAAAATAAAAGTTCCTTGCTTACAACAACCTTTGTGAAAACCCCTCTTAAACTCCACCTCATAAGATCCTCTCTCTCTCCCCCTTGCTCTCCCACTCCTCTTTGATCTCTCAGGTCAGAACAGTATTAAAAGTTGATCTCTTAGGTAGAATAAGAAATCTTAAATATAAGAGCTTTAGAATAGCTCTTAATTGCAATAAATCAACTTTATTATCCAAGACGATATAAATATCATCCTATACGATCAACATAAATTTAGCTCAATTTGCCAGAATAATTTAGGACGATCAGAAGGTATTTGTTCATATCACCCGGGATGATAGTATATCATCTTATACGATTAGTACAAGTTGTTGAATTGATCATCCAAGAATAATTAAGGTTTTTGAATTGATCATCCAGTCCGATCCTATGATTGTCCAAGATGATATGATTGAGCAAGAAAACCTTAATTGATTTCCCTTATTACTAAATTAATTTGGCATAATTGCATTGCATCGTCCAAGATGATGTCAAAAAAAAAAAGCTACCTAAATCGATCTGGTGGCTAATTTTTTTTATTTGAGCCTATCAACCTGGCCAATACGGATATTATCAAGGATGATGCAATTAATAACATCTGTCTTAGAAAGGAATCCATAATTAGAATTTTTATTTTTGAATGATCATCCAGACCAATTTTTTGGATCATCTCAGACGATGTGAGGAAAAATAGAAAACTCTAAAAATAGTCAAAAAATCTCCCATAAGTGTATGTGTGAAAGGTTACTTAGCATTAGGACCTACAATATTATAATAGACTCAAGAAGAGGTAAAAGATATAGTTTTATACATTACAAACTAACTCAGTCCTAATCTACCCAATCTTGAGCTAGTTAAACTTAAAATTTGATCTTGTGGACCTAAAATATTAGTATGCAAGACAGTCATAGAGAAACATAAGTGTTTGCTATCATCAAATTAATATTCCCTAAAATCAGATTCCTAATAATCTTCCCCTTTTTTATGATGGTAAATAATCAAACAATCACACCTAAATAAAACAAAAAAATAACCTAAATAAAATGAAAAAACAACTCAAACACTACTCCCCCTTCTGACATCATAAAAAGGAGGAGGAAAAAACCTGAAAAGAAAAATTAGGAACAAGAAGAACGAAAAAAAATATATATATTTTAATCAAAGCATGAATATTAGAATGTCTCCATGTGAATTATTTTAAAAAAGTGTAAGACCAATGAGTTAACATCATCAAAATTTGAAACTGGTAGAATATCCGATCCTGTTAACCTTAGCTTGGACTTCTCTCAGGGTAAAAACATCTTTTAAAAATAAAAAACCTAACTTAAAAAAACCAATTAGATAATAAGTAAAGATCTGTTAAAGGCTTGGTTTTAAAAAAATATCTTATAGAGTAATGTAAAAAAGTAATTTGTCACAATCACGAAATTCGAAATCAAGCATTTAAAAATATCAAGAGACATATGAATTCTTGTAATTTTAAAAGTTTGAAAGATAAGAGAACTTTCTTTTGGTGGGCTTATTTTATGCCTGTTGTCAATTGAATTGTGCACTTTACACATCTTTTGATTTTTTATACACTGTGTATAATTATTAATTTGGAGTCATTGCGCATCTTTTGATTTGGCATCATTGGACACCTTTTTTTTTTGCAAGCTAGATCCCTTTTCAAAACTCTTAAATACTCTTAGTTGTGATTATATCTTCTAGATATTAAAGAAAAAAACTCACTCTCTAATATAAGGAAGAACAAGCCATAAAACATAATCAAAATCATATGATAAATACAATGACAGGATGAAGAAAAAACTTGAAAATAATATAAAGACTTTGAACATTATAAATATAAGATGGTTACTATAGCAAGATATAAAAAATTTCAGTTACAAAGTCCAGTTGTTGATTTGAGATAGACTTTTATTTAGAAAAGAAAATTACACCTCTAAAAGAGGTTAGAGGAAGAGAACCAATCAACAGTGTTTTCTCCCTTTAATAATTAAGAGATGTAAAAAATTGACTGCAAATTTAAAAAAAACAAAAATATGGCATAAAATATCATTTTAGTAGTATACAAAAAAGAAAAACTAATAAACAAAATGAAAAAAAACATAGATGAAATAACTATAAAATAATAGCTGAAATAAAAAAACTAACTCAAAATTAGAACAAAATGAATAGAAAATAACAATAATCAACATAGTAGTAAACATGCAAATCATAATTTATTAAGCAGCAAGTTTATTCAATTAAGAACTTTGAACCTCCACTATCCAAGTACCATATGTTCTTATGAGGTCTTTGGTGAGAGCACAACTACAAAATCATCAAATATCATATTTAGGAACCAAAACAAGTTTTGATCCCTTCTTATAAAAAGAAGAATGCAATGCATGTGTATTACATTGTGGATCATGCAGTTTGGGTCTCCACTCCCAATGTGTATAATGGTGAATAGTACAAGTGTTTCAAATATGCCCTAGCATGCCACAAGAAAAATATCTAACAACAAGAAAAGGATTTACTAATCTATTTAGGTGGCGATGCTTTCTTTTAACATTATGTGATGCATGCAATGTTAATTTGTTATTTTCAAATACTTTGAGATTTGCATTTAGTGAATCATACTCAATTATCAATTCAAAATATTTTTTATTTAAATCATCACACTCATCAAGTAAAGGCATGTGATTGTTATCAAGTTGAGTGTGTTCTTTACTTAAAACTTCATGCTCTTTTTGCAAATTCAAAAACTCCAATTTCAAACTAGCATGTGATTTCTTAAGTTTCTTATATATATATATATTGAAGAAATGCTATTGCATTATAATAAAGAAAGAAAACCCCAATACAAACTAAAAAGAAAATAAAACTAAGGGTTCCTTATCCAAAAAAGGAAATGAACCTTATTGAAGAGCATATTTGTTAAAATTAAACTATGATAATTGAAATGAGACCCACTACTTCCGAATTTAAAACCCTTAGGGTGGAGGGGATACCAAATATTAAATAAGCTAAATGGTTGGTTAGCATCTCAGAATTCCCAACCGATTAAAAAATAAGAACTAGTACCGATCCCATACAAAATTAGAATAATTTTATAACACAAATATAAAGCATAGAAAAGAACAAAACTAATAAACTAGAAAGTAAATATAATGATCATCAGACATCCGAGAAACACCTAAGAGAACTTCCAATAGGCTTCTCATAAATAAACTAATGCCATCCATTAACTCCATAGGAAAATATATCTCATCCACTAAAATAAATATATACCACTTCCAAATGCCAAGGATGTGGCTCATAGCAAGAAATCTGAAATACTTTTGAGTAGTAGCTCCAATATAGAGATTTTCAAATAGAATTCAATATTGTATCTATTAACGGAAGAACTAGTAAGCATATCAATGAGCTAAAGGGGAATAGCCCCCCTTAATGTTCTTCAATCTGAAATCTGCATTCCTTCTTCTAGGTATATCTTCCAACGGACCCAATGATTGAATTTCATTAAATAGCTTATGTTTAGAATTGGAAGAATAACCATCCTTATTAACAACAATTTTATCTTTTATATTCACAGCCATTTTAAAATTTAAATTTACTACAGATGGAGTAACAATTTTCGGTACAGTAGCAGGAACCACACCACATAATCCTCCAAAATTGTTGAGAGATTCTTCAATTCCATCAGTTTTCTAAGCAATAACCGTTGGAGTAACAGCTTTCGATTCAACAACAGGAATATCTCATGTAAAACTTCCAATATTCTTGAAACATTTATCTGAAATAGCAACAAAATTGGGAAAAATAACTGCAGCATCCTCTTTTCCTTCCAGATTTTGTGCCAAATTGAACTCATGTTTTGAAATCTGAATAGATTCTAGAATTTGGACTGATTAAGCAACAATCAAAACATCAAAATTAACCCAGCAATTCTCATTATCTAATGAAGATAAACCATTCTGAACATTAACAAGAATTTTGACAGATTCAAAATCCCCATTTAAGCTTTTATTAAAAACTTCCTTGTCAATAACTTCTACATTGTTAACATCAAATATTTCAGCATCTTCAATACCATTTTCCTCAAGAGATAGCACATTAAACTTATTGTTTTTATCGAGATATGGTATGATTTCATCAAATAAAACATCAACAATTTTTTCCTTATATTCTTTAGGATTCATACCCAAATCCTCCTTATAAGATTTTTTTCCTAGAGTGAAAATCTGATTTCATCATACCATCAAAAAATTCTTTTTGCCTCTTTTTGTTCTTGAACTTCACATGCATCCAAGGGCCATTTGAAGTATCCTCAACCTGAGATGAACTCTTTGGGACTTCCTTATCATCAAGATTCAGAATATGTGAGACATTAGGACACACAATATCTTTATGTCCAATCCTTCCACATTTGAAAGGAAGAGTCGAAAGATTTTCATATTCAATTTTTTGAAAAAATTTTCTACTCAAACCATCAACCCATATACTAAAAGGGAGCATAGTATTCAATTTAACCCGAATACAAGCTCTGGAAAATTCTCTTCTACCCCATCTAATCATGTTGCCATCAAATAATAAAGGGGTTCTAATTTTAGAAAGTATTTTATTAATATTAGTTTCATCCCAATAATGAAGAGGGAAATGAGGTAGATGAACCCAAATGGGTGAAGAAATTCCATCCATAGAGATAAGAGAGAAACTAGGAGACCATTTGTCAATGCCAATTATGAAGCACCCAACATACCAAGGACCTCCATTAAGGACTTCCTCTAGAGCTTTAGATGATTGAAATGAGCACAAAAGCCAATCTAATCCAAGAGTGGTTATATGAAAACCACTAAATCTACTCCATTGTCGCCTTAACTCAAGACTACAGATTGAAAAAGGCAAATTCTTGCTAAGAATTTTAACAAGCAAGGAATTCCTCAAAACTTGAACAATGGATTTTTCTTTCTCCATATCAAGCTTGACCACATTTACATCCTCAGTTTCATGAATAAATCCCTTCATATTTATTTTAATGTGTGGTTTTTTAATCCACATATTAGAATTATCCAAAATAGAATTTGAAGAGGGAATTTTAACACTATCATCACCAAGAATGATAGTATCAACAACATTTCCTTTCTCCAAAATACTATCCTCTTTTATTTTGGAACCCGAAGAAGAAGTCTTCAAATCATTTGATATATAAAGGAAAATTAAATTAGATAAGGAATCCAATTTTAGATAATGTGAAACAGATGAAATCAACTTACTATCCAAACAAGAAATAACTTCTTTTCTTTTCTCTCCATCAGGAAAAATCATCCGGTTATAAATAGAACCACCTTCTCTGATAACCAGAGGAGTATTCATGAAGTAGGAATTGTGAGAGAAGCTACGGTTGAAAGAAAATCTACCTTTTGTATCCAACTGAGTTGGATGCACGACAGATGCTAAGGATGAGGTGTTCCGGTCATCAAAAGATGACCAATAACCCTCTTCCACCATCAATGACGACAGCAGGAGATCACAAAATTTAAAATCTTATGAAATTCTTGGACATTTTCTCTCTTCTCCCCAATATACTTATGATTGAATTTTGAAATCTTAAGTTTCTTATATGATGTAATCTTAAGTTTCTTATATGATGCATCAATTTTTTCACAAATTTTAAGTAAATGATCGTAGGTTGGTTCGCATACCTCTTCTTGATTAGACTAACCAAGATATCACCCATTAAGCACAAGTTTATTATCTCCTCTTCATCTTCAATCTCAGATCCGTTAGATGCAAAATCCTCCTAGAACTCCTTTTGGTATTATTTCTTATCCTTCTTATATTTGGGTTTCTCCTCACCCTTCTCTTTGCTTGAGTGATCCTTAAGTGTGGGACAATCAACTTTGACATATCCAGGCTTTCTGCATTCATAGAAAATAATATCAAAAAAACTTTTAAAAATTTTGCTATCCTTATCTTTTTTTCACTTCTAATGTAACTTGTTATTCTTCCTTAGAAAGCTTTTGTATTACCTTGTGATGGAGGCAATATCACTGCTTTCAGACTCGAAAGAATCAGTGTTAGTGTTATTGGCCTTCAATGCCATAGTTTTCTCTTTCTTTTTTTCACCTACATCAAGATTTCATTGATTCACCCCTTACTCGTAAGCAACGAGTGATCCATGTAAATTATAAATAGAATAAGTATTCAAATATTTATATTCAATAATTGCAATAATTTTAGCATCAATAGAAGAAGGCAAGCATCTCAAAATTTTATTGATTCTTTCATAATTAGTTAGCTCTCTTCCTAAAGAAAGCAATGAGGTGACAATTTGAGTAAACCTATATCCATGCCAGAAATTGATTCAGTAGGTTTCATACGAAAAAGTTTGTAGTCATTCAATAGAATTTTCAATTTAGAATGTTTAACTTCATTGGTTTATTCATAAGTAATACATAATCTATCCCAAATTTCTTTACCAGTAGCACAAGTTGAAACACACATATAATCTTTAAATTTCAAAGCATAGAAAAAATAGTTCAAACATTTAGCATTAAGTTGTGCTAAATCCCATTCATCAAAAGTCCATTCAGTAAATGGAAGTTTAGTTTTAATTCCATTAATTTCACATGACAGAGGTGTATAACCATCCTTAACAAGCATCCACATGCGATAGTCAATTTATTATAAAAACATAGACATACAAGTTTTCCAAAAATCAAAAGAAATATTGTCAAACAAAGGTGGTCGTGTAATAGAATATCCTTCCATAGTATTACGATTACCAAAGTTAGCAATTGATCAAAATTCAAAAATTTTCAAAAACTTGATTTTATTAATCCTGCTTTGATACCACTTGAAAGTTTGACAGTGATGTTAAGTCCAAATAAACTAGTCCCAAGGCTAACCGAGAGGGGGGGGGGGTGAATTGGTATTTAAATTTTTTTTTAAACAAGAGCAAAAACTAAAACCAAAGTTCACCATAGAAAATAAAGTGCGAAAAAAATGTAGAAGAAGTAATAAAGAACATAGAAATTTATTGTGATTCAGTCAACTTATCCTAAGTCCACTTCCTGGAGGCACCCTCTAAGTATTGCACTAAACTCAGTGTCTCTACTTTTGCCCCCACAGTGAGGCGGAGAAGCCAGTATAAACCTCCTTTCCACCAACCCAGGTGAGGCAGAGAACACAACTCCTTTTATTTCCTCCAGAAGTAGGTAGAGAACCCAACTCCTTTTACTTCCTCAAGAAGCATGAAGAGAACCTAACTCTTTTTTCCTACTCCTGAAGTAGGTAGAGAATCTTGATTAGATATTGAAGTAGACCTCTCTAGAACCCCCAAGGAACTAGGGATGACAATTAGAGAAGATGATGACTTACCCTTACTTGGAGCAACCTTTGTGAAAACCCCTCACAAACTCCCCCTCATAAGATCATCTCTCTCTCCCTTACTCTCCCACTCCTCTTAGCTCTCTCAGGCCAGAACAATAATAAAAGATGATCTCTTAGGTAGAACAAGAGGTCTTAAATATAAGAGCTTTAGAATAGCTCTTAATTGCAACAAATCGACTTTATCTTCTAGGATGATATAAATATTATCCTGTATGATCAGCAAAAATTTAGCTCAATCAACCACGAAGATTTGGGATGATTAGAAGGTTTTTGTTCATAACATCTAGGATGATAGTATATCATCCAGGATGATAGTATATCATTCTGTATGATTAGGAAAAGTTTGTTGAATATCATCCAGAACATCACCCTGAATGGATGTCTTTTTTTTTTAAACAAATACAAATTGCATTAAAATAAGCCAAACCAAAGAGCCTAGATACAAGCTATTGAGAGTGACTCACCAAATCACATTCCTCCTTTATAAGTTTAACAAAGGAACAAAGGAGGAAGGAAGTGTACTCTCACAAAATAAGTCCCAAATGAAATCATACAAAAATGTTAAGTTAGCACAATAATCTGTTAACCTATTACAATTTCTACCAACAAATTGAAAAATAACCTTATTCCAATAACCCGAGCCAAAGAAATCTTCATCTTCAATGTAGCCACCTAATTTCTTTTATTTGCTATACAAGTTATGAAGAAACTGTATCACATTTTAATTATCTCCCTCTATAATAATACCCTTAGCATTGTATAAACAATCATTCAAAATTTCCTTTAAAGAATTAAATGAATAAAGCTCTACTTGTGCTAAATCCCAGTGAACACCATAAAAGCCAAATGCATGGACAAACCTTCCTTTGTAGTCCCTTACAATGGGGGGGGGGCGGGGGGGGGATGCCAGAAATCTGAAAATAGTCCATAGGACTGGTCAGCATCCCAGTAATTCGAGAGAACCTTGCTCCATTTGTCCTAACTAACAAAGTTAATCATGTTTGCAGTAATAACAGATTAAGTATATTCAATCTTCCCCTGTCTAGACTTATTCCAGTTTCTCCAAGAATACCATAACAAAGAGCATTACATCTTCACCATCATTGAATTTATTTCAGACATAGATTTTAGCTCATCCATATAATACTGAAAGGAATTGAATAAAGGAATAAAAAATCCTTATTTTCTCAATTTACAAATTACCTTTAATAACTCTAAATGGATGTCTTGATGATGGAAAAATAGCCTGATCGTCTAAGCCGATCTTGCGATTATCCTGGATGATTAGATTAATTCAGTACATATCGTCCAGAGCATCGTCCTGAATAAAGTTGGTTGATATTTGATCATCCAAGAATAACTAAAGTTTTTGAACTGATCATCCCGACCGATCCAGTGATCATTCAAGACTATATGGTTAAGCAATCAAACCCTAATTGCTTTCCTTAATTATCATATTAATTTAGGCATAATTCCATTGTATCATCAAAGATAATATCATGGATGATGTCCAAAAATAAAAGCTACCAAAATAGACCAGGTAGATGATTCTTTTTTATTTGAGCCTATCATCCCAACTGATAAAAATATCATCTAGGATGATGTGCTTAATAATTGCTACCTTAACCAGGATGTACTAATTAGGGTTTCTATTTTTAACTCATCGTCTAGGCCAATTTTTTGGATCATCTCGGACAATGTGAGAAAAAAAAAACTCTAAAAACATTTAAAAAAACTCCCATAAATGTGTGTGTGCAAGGTTACTTAGCATCAGGACCCATAATATTATAATGGACTCAAGAAAACATAAAAGATACAATTTCGTACATTACATACTGACTAATTCTTAATCTTCTCAATCTTGAGCTGGTTCAACTGGCAGTTTTATCTTGTGGACATAAAATATTAGCAAGAAAGGTAGTCGTAGAGAAATAGAAGTGTTTACTATCATCAAAATTCTATTCCATGAAATTAGATTCATAATAATTCTTAAAACCAGCATGTAGTTAAAGCTCAGAAAACCCAGCACATAGTAGAAAAGTAAACATCGGTCTAGCCTTAACCTAGAAGTGGTTCCCTCGTAAATAATCTAAGTTTGTGTAGCAGGTTGTGTGATTTGGTTATTTCCTATATCATGTAAATAGGTTTAAGTTTTCTAATGTTTAGATTTGTTAAAGGTTCAAGCGTAAATTTGGTTAGAGTGCAAATATTAATATGTTATGGTTTATTTTAAAATGAATTTTTAAGATAAATTAATTGAAATTAAAAGATTAATATAATTCAATTAGTTAGAGTAATTGCTAGTTTTAAGTATGATATTAATTTAAATTTTCCATTAACTGGTTCATGGCATTGTGGCACCAGACTCAAGGAACCAGTCTTCCAAGGACACTTAGCTCGTAACCCTGAGTAGTCCATCCAAAAAACCTGATTGATGTTGTTGAATTAAGAATTTTTAATTTGGTTAAATTATTATTAATCAATTTATTTTAAAGTTTTATACTTCATTGAATTCATTCATGGCATTGTTCCACCAGGCTCTAGGAATCAAGCCTCCTTAGGACACTTTGCCCCACAACCCAGAGTAGTCAATCCTAAAAACTTTATCATTAGAGTGTTTTTATGTATTAAAAGGTTGGCTGATTGATTTTAATTTTATTAGTCAAAATAATAATTTTTGGGATTTTGTTTGATTATTAAATTTTTTTATTTTTTTGGAATATTTTAAATATTAAATTTAGGGGTCAAATTTTAACTTTTAGATTAAGGTTGATTTATTGAAAGTTTATATTTTTATCAAATATTAGACCTTATGATGGTTAGTAAGAGTATGGGTTTGCTAGATTTATCTATATTTACTTATAAAGGTTTGAAGTTTTGACTTGATTTTGACTTAAGTTTGACCGGATTATTGACATTTTAACTTTCATTGAATTTTAAAGATTTTAAGTTTTTAATAAATATTAGTTTTTATTTTGAGTTTAATGCTTTTGAGTTTACTCTATTTGGAATTACCCAGAATTAGATATAATTTTTTAAAATTTGTATATTTATTTGAAATATTTAATTAATTTAATTTAAGAGCCTTTTAATGGAGATTAGAATTTTTTTAAAATTTGTAATAATTTTAAATTATTTTATTTAATTAACTATTAATTTTTACTAAAACTTAAATTAAAGTAAAATAAAAGTCTAATGACAAGGCTTTGTTTTTTCTTAAATAGAGAATCAAAATATGGCCAGTTTGACATATTATTTGTAATTTCTAGTTTTAATTATGATTTATTACAAATTTTTAAAGTTTTTGGGTCCTAAAAAAGGATTTATTTTAACTTATTTAATTTTCTAACTTAATGACCTCTAAATCAAAATAAATTTGAACTTAAGGTGTAAAATTTCATTAAGTTTAATGTTCTTAAGTTTCAACACTATTGGGTGTGTGTATAATTTAATATGATTTTTCTAAGTTAACTAGAACTTTTCTTTAATTATTTGTCCTAGGTGTCACTTATGTTCAACTTGGTTTACCATTTTGGCCACCTAACTCTAGGACATATACAAGCACATCAAAGAAATTATGCATCTTAATTCTAAGAATTTGAATTGTTTTGAATTTTTAAAATTTTGGATCCAAAATTTACCCAACATTTTGAAAATTCACATCCCAAAAATTCTTTGGACATCTGAACCTAGAAAAATTATAGGTGATGCCTAATATGTCCAAATATGTTACACAAAAATTTGGGTCCATTTTAACCACTCGATTGTGAGAAAACTACAAAATTTAGAATTTAAACAAACCAAAATAACTTAAAATGCAATGATTAAAATAACTTAATTTTAATTTTAATAAATATTACATGAAAATATCTTTCCAATAAGACAACAATATGAACAAATGGATTTTCTATGAATTTTGGAAGATTTGGCTATTTAAACAAATTTTTTAAATCAATTTTGGGTCAAATCAGCCGCCAACGCCATTCTGACAATCTTTGCCAATGATAGGAGAGATAAATGATTGTGGTGTGGTCATGGTTAACACATGGCATATGCTTAGTTGACCACTTAAATATGTTGAATCTAATTCATGTCGCCTGATTCATGCAGATCGATCTGACGACTCTGGTACGGCCACGAAGATGTCTAAGCTCAAAATGTCACGAGTTTGAAACCGAGGGTTACTTACGGTTTGGATTTGGGTGATGTAGCTTTCTATGGATCATCCAATTCTCCTTGAAGGAGCGGTAACATGGATCATATGGAACCCAAACTAGTAGTTCAAAAATGAAATGTTATTTCAAAAACCCCTAACTCTCAAAATACTCAACTAAATTCAACAAAATTTGAAATATAGGTTTATGGTAACATAATCTACCAACACCTGATATTTGGTGGCTTCATGTGTACTAGATTTGTTTTAATTCCAAATAATAATTTAAGAGAAAAGTTTAGATAACTTATAATCCTATAGATGGATTTTTGTGTTCTTGGGTTTGGTGGAAAGGTATTTGAATCCAATATAATTTCCTTCAAGGGGCCAAGAGCTATTCATGGCTAGTTTAGGAACTAATACAACAATTTTCTTTTATCTCTCTCTCTCTCTCTACCTCTCTCTCTCTTCTCAAATTGGGCTCTCAAACTTTGCAACAACCTTTCTAATGGATAGAGGGACCTTATTTATAGATGAAGAAACTTTGTTATCCTTGACATGAGCTAGAGGTTGTTGAAATTGGAGAATTTGGATGATAGAGAGTGCAACTAAAGCTTTGAGTTAAGGGTTAGATAATTCCATTCCTTCTAATTATTATTATCCTAATCAAGAGAGGCAGAGACTTTATGGTGTTACCAAGTGTCCCATCCATCCATCTAAATGCATGGATAGGTTTGGATTAAAGAGTATTAAACTTAAAATGGGTTTGACCAAGTTTGATCCATTTAAATGCTTTGTTTGATTGTTTGACCATTCAACAAGACATGTTGATTGGTGAGGTGGCATGGGAGGATGATTGAGTTAGTGGAGATAGTTTGGAAATGATTTAATGCTTGAAAGTTAGAGCTTAGATGCATTAAAGATGATATTAAAGTAGTTTGACAAAATGTTTGACTTGGTCAATTTATTTACGTTTGATTGACAAATGATTAAGACATGATTGATCACTGTTTGAATAACATTAATTTCTTGAGGAAACTAACACAATGCTATGGTTTAATTTGATCTAAACATACAAGTTTGACCAAAATTCTAAATGTCGACTTAGTCAAACTATAGTGACATGGCTCATGATAGGTTTGAATAAATCCAAATAATAAATTAAAATAGGATTTTATGGTTTGAGGATATTGGTTTGGTCAAATTAAATACACTGACCAAATAGATCAAGATAGAGCAGACTTGGGTTCAATCATATTTAAATCAAGTTCAGGCTCAGTTGATCAGTTAATTGTGAAAGTTGGTTAGGGTTAATAAGCCTTTACGAACTAGTCCAAGTCTAACCAACAAGGGGGTGAATTAGTTTTTTAAAAACATTAACTTAAATAATAAGGAAAATCTTTTGGAGATTTTAGATATTTTAAAATGAACTTCCTTTATCCCAAGGTAGAAGCAAAATAATTCCACAAAAATAGAATTATGATATTTCAACCACATAAATAATCAAGTGTAAATAGTGAGGAAATTAAGTGAATTAATAAAAATAGAAAGAACATAAAAAATTTTCTATAGTGGTTCAATCAAGCAGACCTACATCCAATCCCTAGTGCCTCTCCTCTAGTTATTGCTATTGATATTATCTACCTCATGACCTATTTTAGAGATTTTGATGATAACAAATATATGCTTGGATATTCTAATTTGTGTGCTTAGTATTTCAGGTGTAATGATCTGCATAGTAATTACTTATGGGATTTACATTGCACAACTCAAATTCAATTAAATGTTGAGATTAAGATAGACCAAGATGGATGACTTGAAGGACTTTATACTATCGTAGGAGAATGTTAATGGTCCATTAATATTTACTTGCATGATTTGATTTGCTCACAATCTAAATATTTATTAATTATATATTAATCTTGATATAGAAATCAATATGATTCCTTCATTAAATAAATTTTACAACCTTCACCTATTGCATAATTATTATATAATATGGAAATTAAATATAATCTGTTGGTAGCCAATTTTCTCCTATTTTGGATGTATACGAAGAATTTTTGACCTTCTCATGTGGCTAGCCATTTTATAGTTGTTTGAATCTCATTTATATTTAATATAAATAAATTTTTGATCAAATATAATATTATCAATTGATAAATTAATTTAAGATTAATAGTTTTATTCAAATTTGTCTTTACTTACCCTTTCCATTTAAATAACTCTCTTTTTCTTCATGTAATCACTGCTCAAACAAGAAAATCTCCAGCATTTCTTTCATTCTTCCTTTTCTCTTTACATCCTAAATGTTGAGAGGAGAAACTTTGATTTTTATTCTAAGTGCTCTTTTCATTTGCGAGATCGAATTCTTGGATGAAAAGCTTTAACAAACAAAATCGAGTAACATTTTTTAGAGTTCTTTAGTTTGCTCTCCTTCTCTAAATCTTTATTTGCTATTCTTTTAGGTTTCACCATATATTTCTTTCTTTAAAATATTTATTTTTTGGTGAAATACTTATTGGAAATTTTATATTAAAGTTTTTTCTATTACTTGTTTTAAATTAATAAAGTTTAGCAAATCAGATTTTTTTTTCTTTAAGGTCACATAATTATACATTTATAATCAAATTAATTTTATTTTATTTAAAGAGTTAATGTTTAAGTCAACAATAATATATTTTTATTTGAAATATTGTTCATATTTTAAATAAAATATAATTATATCTTAAAGTGAACAAATTTAATATTTCATTTGCAAGTACATAGGTGATGAAAATTAATTTGTAAGATCACCTCCAATATTGTGGACATTCTATTGCAAGATAATTTGAGCTTTTATTATTTACATCAAATTTTAATTTTCATTTTCTTGATCTAAGCCATTTGTCTTAGTGATGTTTTAATTGTAATTAGATTGGATTGTACTCACCCGTCTAGGAGAGTACTTAGATTGTAAAGAACTTCTTTGGTTTACAGAAGTAAGGTTTGCAAAGAAAACTTAGGATTAAGGAATTCTAGCCCAAGAGTTAGTTAGCGTGGACATAGGTCGGATTGAAATTCAGACCGAACCATGTAAAAATATTGTGCCTCTTATTTTCATTTCTTGCTTATATTTTTATTTATCTTTTTCATAAAAACTGTGTGATTTATTTTTCTTTTCAAAATTGCTTTTAAATCATTTTAATTTCATTATTTTAATAAAAAATTTAAAACCCTAATTCACCCTCCTCTTAGGGTGCCATAGTTATCCAACAATTGGTATCAGAGCCTTGGCACTTTTTATTTTGGCTTAACATCCTAGAGTAGATCCACTTATAAACTATGGCACAAGGTTTTCCTAAGGGTTCAATTCCTGAAGTACAATCCACTCATCATCCTCCATTATTAAATTATGTTCTTTTTTATTATTGAAAAAATAGAATTAGTATAATTTTAAGAGGGCAAGATTCTCGTTTATGGCATATGCTTATACACCAATATCATACACCACTAAAGAAATTAATGGAATTAAAATTGAAAAATCTTTTTATGAATGGATTGCATTAGAGAGGGAATTAGATGAGATAAATGCTAGGGCATGTAATACATTGCATTGTGCACTTCTTCCAGATGATTACATGAAAATTTCTAGGTTAAATTCAGCAAAAGAATTTTGGGATAAATTAATTATAACTTATGAAGGTTTTAGTGAGGTTAGAGATGCTCACATAAATAGACTTATTCCTGAATATGAATTATTTTGTATGTCTCCTTCTGAATATATTTCTTATATTTATACAAGATTTATGAAAATAATTAATATATTACATTCTCTTGGAAGAATATATAAGAATCAAGACTTATTTTATAAGATTCTTATATGCCTTCCAAAAGAATGGGATGCTAAAGTAACTGTAATTAGTGAGGCTAAAGATTTATCTACTTATCCACTTGAAAAGCTTTTGGGTTCTTTGATAGCACAAGAACAGATTATAGCTCAAAGGGATAAATGTGATAGCCCTTCTAAGAAAGAGAAAGAAAGAGGTAAAACTATTGCCTTACAAGTTGATGATAATGATGAACATAGTTCATGAAGATAGAGATAAAGTGGCCATGCTTTCAAGAAGACTTGGAAGCTTACTACAGAAGAAAATAAAAGGTATAAGAAATCGAAAAAATTATAAATTTTAAACTAAGAAATTTCCTACAACAGAAGGGATTATTTGTTACCAATATAAGAAGCCTAGACATATAAGAGGAGATTATCCAGATCTTATTGATTCAAAGAAGAAAGATATGGATATAGAGAGAAAGAGTGACAAGAAAGAAAAGAAGCATTTAAAGAAGAAGAAGAAGGCTCTCTGGGCCAACTTAGATTCTGATGAATCAAGTTCATCAAATAAAGAGGTGAACATTTGCCTTATGGCAGGAGGAGATTAGGATCATGATTCTCAAGAGGAATGCCTTCAAAGTAAAATCAATGAAGGCATGCGATACTTGGACAGTGGATCTTCAAGACATATGACAAACGATAAAGCAAAATTCTCTACATTAGAATCATGTGATATTGGATATGTCACATATAGAGATAATGTAAAGGGAAAGATTATTGACATTTGATCCATATGTAAGATCTCTATTACCTTAAAAAATGTCTTATTTGTTTCTGGTTTAAAACATAACTTAATATCAATTAGTCAATTATGCAATAAAGGTTTAAATGTTTCTTTGTATGCTTCATATTGCATTATTAGAAATAATGAATCTATTTTGCTTATAGGAAATAAACATAAAAATATATATTTAACAGATTTAGAAAATACAATTTATGTTAATTTGAATTTACTATGCATGAAATCTATAAATGATGATGCTTGGTTATGATATAGAAGGCTATGTCATGCTAATATCTACACTTTAAATAAAATTTCTAAACTTGATTTAGTAGTTTGTTTACCAAAAATTAATTTTCATTTTGATTATATATGTGATGCATGCATTCATAATAAACATAGGAAATGTTCATTCAAGAGTAAAAATAAAGTTTATACAAGTATACCTTTAGAATTATTACACATGGACTTATTTGGGCCAATTAACACAACTAATTTGGGTAGTAAAATTATGGATTTGTTATTGTAGATGATTATTCAAGATACACTAGGGTATTATTCTTAGCTAATAAAAATAATGCATTTGATGATTTTAGAAAATTTTCTAAGTATATCCAAAGAGAATAATGTTATTTGATTCATAAAATTCAAATGGATCACGGTGGAGAATTTGAAAAA
Source organism: Dendrobium catenatum (assembly GCF_001605985.2). Classification (NCBI taxonomy): domain Eukaryota; kingdom Viridiplantae; phylum Streptophyta; class Magnoliopsida; order Asparagales; family Orchidaceae; genus Dendrobium; species Dendrobium catenatum. The sequence continues at coordinate 527,082 of NW_021318493.1, read as the reverse complement.
AAATCATTTGAAAATTATTATTATGGAAATGGAATATACATAATTTTTCAGCTCCTAGGACTCCTCAACAAAATAGTGTAGTTGAAAGAACGAATCGTTCTTTGGTAGAATTAGCAAGATCAGTGCTAGATGAATATAAACTTCCATTCATGATTATGTTACAAACAGAGTTTATTTAAGGCAAATTCTTAAAAAGACACCTTATGAAATATTTTTTTTGAAAAGAAAACTAAGATTAGTTATTTATATGTTTTTGGATGTAAGTATTTTATTTTAAAAATGATAAGGATCCTTTAGGTAAAATGGATAGTAAGTTTGATGATGGTATATTCTTAGTATATACAAATTTTGGAAAGTCTTTTAGAGTTTTTAATAAGAGAAAATTAATTATTGAAGAATCTATTCATGTGATTTGTGATGAAAATCCTGTAGATTTAATAAGAAATGATTTGAATGATGATGATATAGAAAATATAAAGAAACTAAATTTGGAAGAAAAAGAGAATGACTCAATGCCTAAAGAATGGATATATAATTGAAATCATCTAAAAGAACTAATAATTGGTGATCTTTCCCAAGGTGTTAATACTAGGAGAAACGTTTGGTATGAGGTAGAACATATTGCATTTCTGTCAGAAAGTGATCCTAAAAATATAGATGAAGCTTCATAAGATAATTTTTAATAATTGCTATGGAAGAGGAACTTAACAAATTTATAAGAAATGATATTTGGGAATTAGTCGCATGACCTCATTATTGAAATATAATTAGAACTAAATGTGTTTATAAAAAATAAGCTAGATGACTCGTGAAGTATTATTAGAAATAAAGCTAAATTAGTTGCACAAGGGTGCACACTAATAGAAGGAATATATTTTGAAGAATCTTGTGCACCCATGGAAAGACTATAAGCCATTAGATTACTGCTTTCCTTTGCTTATTTTAAGGAATTTAAACCCTTTCAAATGGATGTCAAAAGTACATTTTTGAAAGGGTATATTGATCAAAATGTTTTTGTAGAACAACCACTAGGATTTGAAAGCATTAATTTTCCTATTCATGTATATAAATTAAAGAAAGTTTTATATGGTTTAAAAGAAGCTCCACGTACTTGGTATGAGAAATGAAGTAACATTTTAATTGAACATAACTTTAGAAAAGGTATTGTAGATACAACTCTTTTTAAGAAAAATATTGGAGACGATTTTATTATTATATAAATTTATGTTGATGATATATTATTTGGAAGTATAAATGAAAGTTTATGTCATGAGTTTTCCTCATTAATGTCAAAAGAATTTGTAATGAGTATAATGGGAGAAGTCACCTTTTTCTTAGTACTTCAAGTAAAACAACTAGAGTCTGGTGCATTCATATGTCAAACTAAGTACAAAAATGAATTATTAGAAAAGTTTGATATGAAGAGATTCAAATTGAGTAAAACTCCTATAAACCCATCAACTAGGCTTGATTTAGATGAATATGGGAAACTAATAGATCAAAAACTTTATAGGAGTAAGATAGGTTCACTTTTGTATCTTACTGTTAGTCAGCATAATATTATGTTTGTTGTATGTTTATGTCTAAGATTTCAAGCTAATCCTAAATAATCACACTTAACAGTATTTAAGAGAATATTTTGCTACTTGATTGGAATTCATAATTTAGGCTTATGGTATCAAAAATATTTATTGTCATGTAATTTAGTTGCATATTCTGATATAAATTATGGTTGTAAGGTTAATAGAAAAAGTATATAAGGTTAATAGAAAAAGTATATATGGAATCTATCAATTTTTAGGATCGTTGCATACTTCTTAGTCTTCTAGAAAACAAAATTTAGTCGCTTTATCCACTACTGAAGTTGAGTACATAGTCGCAGGTAGTTGTGCTGCTCAAGTTTTATGGATAAAGCAAAAAATAGAAGATTTTGGAATTAAGCTTAAAAATATTCCCATTAAATGTGATAATATAAAAGCTATAAGTTTAACAAAAAAATCCTATGCAACATTAATGAACTAAACACATAGAGATTAGACACCATTTTATTATAAATCATGTTAATGAAGGTGATCTGAATATAGATTTTGTAAAAGCTAATATTTTTTTTGAGTAGACGACCAAAGGAAGAGAGAGAAGCTCCACAATTCAAGGAAGGATTTGGAAAAGGTTTTTGAAGATTTTGGATGCTAGGATTGGAGATGGTAGAAGGTGGCCGGTCAACCATGGATGACCGGAAAACCAAATCTATTTTATCTACTGCGAGCCCAATTATGTGAGATTCAAAAGGTAGATTCTCGTTCAAACGCATCTCCCCTCACAATCTTCAGATTTTAGAATCTCCTCTTGTGATCAAAGAGGGAGGCTTATTGGCTAAACATAGGCCTTTGTCGGATTCTAGTAAAGGAAAAGAGGTAATTTTGGGTTCTAACAAGTTACCTAAATCTCCTTTACCGATTTCTTTTTTTGGAGCAAATGACAAAGAAGCTTCTTCTTCAAGGAGTAGTTTCGTTGATATTTTGAAGAATAACAAGGATATTGACATTAATATCAATAATCCTAATTTTTCTTCAAATTTGGATAATTCAAATTTATGGATCAGAAAACCACAGATTAAAATTAATTGGAATAATAATCTTGATGAGATTGAAGATCCAAATGTTGTTAAATTGGATATGGAGAAAGTAAAATCCAATATTCAAGTTTTGAATAAATCTTTGGTGGTTAAAATTCTTGCAAAAAATGTTCCTTTCTCAAATTGTTCTATTGAATTAAGAAAGCAATGGAAGAAATATGGAGGATTCAACATAACCTTGCTTGGCCTAGATTGGCTATTATGTTCATTTCAGTCTCATGAAGTCATGGAAGAAGTTCTTAATAGAGGTTCTTGGTTTATAGGAGGTTTTGCAGTTGGGTTAGACAATGGTCTCCTAACTTCTCTCCTAATTAATTAGAAGGTGTTTCTTCTCCGATCTGGGTTTGTCTTCCTCACTTACCCCTACACTGTTGGGATGAGTCCAATATCACAAGAATTGTCTCTTGATTTGGGACCCCATTACTATTAGATGGTAATATGTTTAGGTGGGGAAGAAGAGAATTTGCTAGAGAATGCATTCGAGTTAATTTGAACTCTAAACTCCCTTCTGGAATATGGGTTGAAGGGTTGCATGGTAGATTTTTTCAAAAGTTTGAATACGAAAATCTATCATCACTTTGTTTCAAATGTGAGAGAATACGACATATTGATTCAGTTTGTCCTAACGTTGAAGAAATTCCTTCCATCTCAAATCAATCTCAAAATTAGTATGGTCCATAGATGCAAGTGAAATTCAAAAACAAGAAGAAATCAATAAGGAATCATTTTAATTCCAGAGTTTTTCAAAATCAGCAAAATCTAGAACGGGTTCTCTTGCTGAACCAGATAGAAATATTCAAACAATGGCTGAAGAAAATGATCTAAAACTGATGTCAGATCCATTAGAAGGTGCAGGTTTCCATTGCCAAAGTGAAGAAGATGCTAGATTCAAGGAAGGTGACGAAGATGCTGGATTCAAGGAAGGTGACGAAGAGGCGGTTATCCAGAAATTGAAATTCAAAATGCAATAGCTTGTTTATCAGGATTCTATTTGTGATATTAATTCATTTAATGCTTTGGATGATGTGGATAACATGGATATTGATTTGTTAAAAAAAACTGATAAGATTGATTCCATAATTGTTGAAAAATTGAACATTCAAAATTCAAATTTTGAAGGTTAAAAAATTCAGATAGTAGCTAATTCTTCGTTTTCTATTAAAGCTGTTCAAGAGGTTCTAGAATCGATTTTCTCTCCAACAGACACAACTATAATTTTTAAAATTCCACAAAGTTTGGAGGCTTAAAAGAAGGATGTTCAAATTTCAGCTTTAACTCCTACAAAGGCTACCGTTTCTCCTCAAGATGCTGATTTATTGGAACCTCACAAACCAGAATTTGAATTCAAAAATTTCTGGTATTCAGGAGAATTTTCTAACATAATCTGTTATTAAATCTCCCTCAACAGTTTTGGCGGCATATGTTAGTATTAATGGTAATTACTCTAATACTTCAATTCATGATTCTACTTCTCCTCCATTAGCTATTAGTTTGAATTTCAAGAGTACTATACTTAAAAAAAGATAAAAACTTTTTTGTCAAAAAGAATGATTCTCCCAGACCAAAGCATGTTCTATTGAAAGAACTTCAAGCATTGGGACCGGTGAAAGAACTACTTAGAAGGAAGATGGCTGAACATAAAGAGAAGAACGGTTTGAAAGGTTCTTTTTCCCATTTATCTCATTAAATGCAAAAGATTTCTCCCGTGGATAGCAACACAATAGAAAATTTCTTGAAGATGGAGCTTATGATAATTAAGTTTGGCATTTTGATACCAAAATTTTTTATTTTAATTTTGATTTGTAATTTTCTTTTTAGATTTTGTTTCCTTTTCCTTATCATAATTTGTTATTTTAAACTTTGCCAAAATGTTTATTAGATCTTCACTATTTCTTATTCTCTAACAGGATTGGAACTCTGGGGTACTGATCAACCCTCGGGTTGTCTTATATTTTGGTATTCCCTGCATCTCAACAGATTCAAAATAGGAGATAGTATATTTCATTACTTTTATAGTAAGTTTAAATTAACAAATTTAATTTTAATAAGATCCCCTTTTATGTTAAAAGAGGGATCATTAGCTTCTTTTACCTAGTTTGTATTAGGTTATCTACTTTTTCATTTTAATGCAATTTCTGCATTTTCTAAAAAAAAAAAAAAGAATATAGATTTTGTAAACACAGATTATCAAATAATTGATATCTTTACAAAACCTTTGGCTGAAGAGATTTTTTTGCATGTTAAGACGTATGCTTGGGATGTTACATCCAAACATTTAAAATTTTTAAAAAAATTTTAATTATTCTATTTGATGTTGTCAAAGATGGATAAGAACTATATATATTGGTCATAATTAATTTTATATACATATATTTATGTGGAGAATCATTGGGTTTAGCAAATTAGCATTCAAACATATTTCTCAATTATAATATATATTTTTTTCTAGTGCTTAAAAGTTATGAAAAAATGACAATTTGCACCTTTGTTATAACTATACCCAACATAAGTTTGTCATTATCAAAAGGCGGAGATTGTTGATATTATCTACCTCAGGAATTATTTATGAGATTTTAATGATAACAAACATATGCTTAGATGTTCTAATTTGTGTGTTTAGTATTTCAGGTGTAATGATTTACTAGTAATTACTTATGCGATTTACATTGCACAACTCAAGTTCAATCAAATGTTGAGATTAAGATGGACCAAGATGGACAACTTTATGACTTTATTCTATCGTAGGAGTATGTTAATGGTCCATTAATATTTACTTGCATGATTTGATTTGCTCATAATCAAGACTTATTTGGATCTCATTTAAATTTATAATGAATTTCCAAACAATATATAATTTAAATATAATCTGTTGTTAGCCATTTTTGTTTTATTTTTGAGATATATGAAGACTTTTTTACTTTTCCATATGACTAGCCATTTTATAGCAATTTGAATCTCATATATATTTAATATAAATGAATTCTTAATCAAATATAATATTATTAGTTGAAAATTTTATATTATATTAATATTTTTATTCATATTTGGCTTTACTTACCCTTCCCCTTTAAATACCTCTCTTCTTCTTCATGTAAGAGCTGCTCAAAAAGAAAATCTCCAGCAATTCTTCCATTCTTCTTTTCCTCTTTACATGTTAAATCTTATAAGAGGATAAACTTTGTTTTTTTATTCCATGTTCTGTTTACAATTGTGAGATCAAATTCTTGGTTGGAAAGCTTCAACACACAAAACTGAGTAACATTTCTTAAAGTTCTTGAGTTTGTTCTCCTTCTCTAAATTGTTACTTGCTATTCTTTTAGCTTTTACTATATATTTCTTTCTTAAAAATATTTATTTTTTTGTGAAATATTTGTTGGAAATTTTATATTAAAGTTTTCTCACTTACATCTTTTAGATTCATAAAGTTTAGCAAAATAATTATTTTTATTTTTCTTTAAAGGGGGATAAATTTGCAATTATAATCTAATTCATTTTATCTGATTTGAAGATTGAAAGTTTAAATCAGCAAGAATTTATTTAATTTTTTTAAATTTATTATTATTTTAAATAAAATATAAATCTATCTTAAAGTGAGCAAATTTAATATTTCATTTGCAAGTATTGAGGTGATAAAAATTAATTTGTAAGATCACCTCAAATATTGTGGATGTTTTATTGCAAGATAATTTGTACTTGTATTATTACTTCAAATTGTATTTTTAATTTTCTTGATCTAGAAATTGGCTTAGTGAAGTTTTAATTGTAATTAGATTGGGTTGTACTCGCCCAAGTAGGAGAGTACTTAGGTTGTAAAGAATTTCTTTGGTTTAAAGAGGTGAGGTTTGCAAAGCAAACATGGGATTAGTGAATTCTAGCCCAAGAGTTGGCTAGCGTGGACGTAGGTCAGATTGGAATCCGGGATGAACCATGTAAAAATATTATGCCTTTTATTTTCATTTCTTGCATCTATTTTTCTATATTTTTCATAAAAATTATGTGATTTCTTTTTCTTTAAAAAATTGCATTAAAATCATTTTAATTTTCTTCTTTTAATAAAAATTTTAAAAATCCCAAATCACCTCCCCCTGTTGGGGTGCCATAGCCATCCAACAATTGCACAAAAACTATAGTGTCTATCCTTTTGCTCCAACATCAAGGTGGAGAAGGACTTAAAAAATCTTTTAACCAACCATGGTGAGGCAGAGAACCTAGACTCCTTTTGCTTCCTCCTAAAGAAGCTAAAGAACTCCAAATCCTTTTGATTCCTAATAAAGAAGGAAGAGAACATTGATCTAGTGTTGATGAAGATCTCCCTAGAGCTACCAAGGGGCCAAGGATGACAATTGGAGAAGAAAACTTGAATCCTTGCTTCGAGTAACCTTTGTGTACACCTAAAAAACTCTCTTAATAAAAATCTCTCTCTTCCTCCCAAGCTTACCTTCTACTTCTCTAAGCTCTCTCAGGTCAGAACAATAATAAAAGATTATATCATTAGTAATTAAGAGAGCTTAAATAGAATGTCTTAAAAAATGCCCTAATTTTTAACTTGCCATCAAAGATCATCTATGTAGATCTGTAACAATCTCCCCCTTTTTTATGTTGGCAAATGTTGTTCTTAAAAGCTCTCAAAGGTGTTTTGCTATTCCCTAAACTCCCCCTTAGTAAGATAATTCTTTGAATAATACGGGAGGAGATAAAAAGAAAAATATTTTTTTATGTACAAGAAAAAAAATAACATAAATAAAATAACTAAGTAGGAACACAATAATAAGCACAAAGTAAAATTAACTTCTACAGACTCATAAGCTTTTGAATACATACCTACTCCCCCTTTTATCATCACAAAAAAGAAGGAAATAGAAAACACTAGAAAGAAAAAGCTTAGTAATAAAAAAACTAAAAAAAAGTAAAAACACAATGAAAGATGATAAAAAATAATAAAAAGAGCAAAAAATAAGTTTTTTTTTTCAATCAATCATCATTCAATAAATGACTAAGTTACCTTAATTTTAGATTTAAAAATAGTAAGAAATAAATTAACAACATTGAAATCCAAAAAATGGTAGAATAGTCGATCTTGTTAACCCCAGCTAGGACTTCTTACATGATAAAAATCATTTAAAAACAATAATCTAACTTAAAAAGGAAATCAAATAAGAAAAGTGTTCTATTCAAAACTTAATTTTAGAAAAAAAAATATATGGAAGAAAAATATAGAAAAATAATTAGTCAAAATCATGGGTTTCAAAAAATAAGTGTTTGAAGATATCAAGTGACAAATGAATTTTTCTAAGATTTAAAGGTTTTAAAGAGAATGAGCTTATTTCTTTTTGAGCTCATTTTGTGCTTCTTATCAGTTATTTGGTATACTTTGCATATCTTTTGATTTTTGATACACTTTATGTAAACTTTAATTATTTGATAGTCATTATGCATCTTTTTCAGTTTTCTTTTGGGCTCATTTTATGCATCTTGTCATTTTTCCAAGCTAGTTTTCTTTTAAAACCCTTAAAGACTCTCAATTGATAGAATATCTTCCATATATAAGAGGAGAAAAAATCCACTCTCTAATATATGAAAGAATAAACGACAAATTAGAATCATATTTATATGATAAGTATAATTACCTGATCAAGAAAACTTGAAAGTTATTTAATGACTTTGAACATTAATCATATGAGATAGATTACTATAAGAAGATAAAAAAGATCTCAATTTTAAAGTCCAACTTTTAGTTTGAAATAGATTTTTTCTTCAAAGAGAAAATTATATCGCTAAAAAGTTAGAGGAAGAGAAACAATCAACGGTGCTTCTTCCTTTAACTGATTTAGGGAGTTCAATCATTATTTATAAGTTTTCAAAGCCAAAAGTAAGGCAAAATTTCAATCAAGTAGTGACCATTGATTAAAAAATTTGAAGGGGAAAATAATATAAAAATAAAAATAGAAAATAGAAGCACATAAACAAAAACAAACATGCAAACAAATACAAAATAAAGATTAGAAAATAGATAGTAATGATTTCAAGCATTAATATCTATGACACCTAATCTAGTTCTCAAGATACTAAAAATTTCAAAGACAAGTGCTTTAGTAAAGATATCAGGAAGTTGGTTTTTAGCGACTACATGGTGTAGCTCTATGTCTCCTTTTGCAATATGGTTCCTAATGAAGTGATGCCTTATGTGAATGTGTTTGGTCTTGAAGTGTTATATTAGGTTCTTTGAAATGCATATAAAGCTAGTGTTATCACAGAGGATTGAAATTATATCCACAGGTAAACCTAAATCTAGAATTTGTTGCTCTAACCAGAGGACTTTGGCCACATAACTTCAATGAAATGAACTAAATTTTTGTAGTGGACAGATCAACTGAGTTCTAGTTTTACTGTACCATGAGACTAAGGATAGTCCTATAAATTGACATCTTCTAGAGGTGCCCTTTCTATGTACCCTATACCCTGCAAAGTTTGAATCATAATATCTTATAATCTCAAAAGAGGTGTTATACCTTGAATACCAAATTCTTAAGTTTTAGGTTCCTAAGAGATATCTAAGGATTCTCTTAACTATAGTTAGGTTGGACTCCTTTGGATCAGCTTGAAATGTAACAAAAGGATAAAACTAAATAATATATCAGGTCTGCTAGTTGCCAAGTAAAGGACCGACCCAATTATTCCTCTATATTTCTTTTGATCAATGGATTTTCCATTTGATCATTTATTTAATTGAGCACTGGAGCTCATGGTAGTGTTTATTTTCTTGGCTTTATCCATTTTATATTTTTTTAGGATGTCCTTAATGTATTTTGATTAATTAAGAAAAGTTCCATCATCCATTTTTCTTATTTTAAACCCCAAAAAATAGGGCAATTCTCCCATAATACTCACTTAAAATTCCTTAATCATTATTTTAGAAAAATCATCACATAAATTTTTATTAAAGATCCAAAAAGTATATCATCAATGTAGATCTGAAAAATGAGTAATTCATCTCTTACTCTCCTTAGAAAAAGGGTGGTGTCTATGCTCCCCTTAATAAACTCTAATTCCATTAGGAATGTAATGAGCCTTCCATACCATGCCCTAAGTGCCTATTTTAATCCATACAAACCTTTTTTAATTTAAAAACATTATTTGGAAATTCAGAATTCTCAAAGTCTTGGGGTTTCTCTACAAACACATTTTTTTATTACCCCAATTAAAAAGGCACTCTTTACATCCATTTGGAGGTCTCCTGAGAGAGAGGTGCGGACCCTAGAGTGAGAAAAAATTCAAATTTTGCTTCTCGATTTTCACTCCATCATTTCGTCTTGATCGTCGGCCATGGCGGCAGATGGCCGCCATCCATCTTTGGTTCCGTCTAGGAATCAAAACCTGAATGATCGAAGTATTGTTCAAAACATAGAAGTTCCTGCTCGTGATAAGGGCGGCCAGGTCCTTGATGTTGAAGAAGCCTGAAGGAGAATATTAAGAAGTGATCTAGTTTTTAATGAAAATCATATTTGAAATTTAAAAAATTTCAATCATGTAGAAAGTAAGGGCAAGGAAATTTCTAAAGAGTCTGAATTTAAATATGCCTCACTCTCTAAAATTGACATTAAGATCTCCTTCAAAAGCTAGAAATGAGGCTTCTTCTTCCAGAATGAATATTTTTGTTAACAGGTTTAGGAATTCAAATGCTATCTCTGGTAATAGTTTGATAAATGCGAATTCCAAGATGTCTGATAATAAAGGTATTCATAATTCTAGGGAGATGTGCTCTGAGAAGGTGATTTCTGAGTCGATATCGGTTTTGAACTATATTGCCTTACCTGCGAATGAACAAATGCTTGAGAATAAAGGTGGAAATGATAATGTGTCAAACTCATGGATTAAGAAGCATTATATTAGGCTAAATTTTAAGGAAGGAGATGCTGTGTTGATGGAAGATGGGAAGGCAGTTAAGTTGATTGAGGAAACTGAAAGAAAGAATGCCAACAAACTCAATAATTCTTTGGTAATCAAAGTTTTTGGTAAAGAAATACCACCCCATGTGGTGGTGTGGGAATTAAGGAGACAACGGTCAAGATTTATCCAATTTCATTTTGCCACCCTTGGAATGGGATGGTTCTTGTGCACTTTCATAAATCAGGAAGCTTTGGATGAAGTGCTCTCGGGAGGGCCATTGATGTTGGATGGTAATATGTTTCAATGGGGAAGAAGAGAGTTTACAAGAGTTTCTGTTCGAGTGAAACTAGATCAACCCATGCCATTGGGAGTTTGGGTAGAGAGCTTGGTTGGAAGGTTTTTTCAAAATATAGAGTATGAATGAATTTCTAATTTGTGCTTTGAATGTGGAATGATAGGACATTTGAAGAAAAATTGTGAGGAGAAAATTAGTGTGGCAAATAATCAAAGTGCGGATAATACAAAGGAGATTCATGTTAGAAAGAGTGATGCAGTAAAAGAGAAGGAGATCAACAGAACTTATGGTCGATGGATCCACATTCACAGAAGAAACGGGGGCTTATTTAAGAAGGATATACCAACACAGAAGACATTCAGTAATAAGCCATTTCAAAAGCCAATGATCAAAGTTACTGATATATCAATCATTCATAGGATAGATGATAAGGACCCAAAAATGACAAATGTAAGTGAAGGAAATAGAAGCAATGCAATAGTAGAAGAAGGAGAATAATTACTGAAATAGAGATGGGGAAAGAAATGAATTTCTTTTCAAATTCTTTTGAGATTCTAAGATCTTCATCAGTGGTAATGGAAGGAATTAATGACAACAAAGTAGATTACAACATTTCTCTGAAAGAAACAATACAGTCAAATGAAACCTATGTTAGGGAGGTTTCAAGAGAGAAAAATAACATGGAACAAATGTAGAAACAAGCCATGAGAACAATGCATAAAGAAATTATGAAGATCACTCAGTATTGAAAGCTTCTGTTACTAGTGAAGGAGGCAATATTGACCAAGGCAGCAAACATTTTCCCAAGATAGCAAGAAAAAAAATCAAATTAGCTAAGGAAATAAAGATGTTGGGACCTAAAAAAACCAAATAGAGAATAAGAAAAGGTGAAATAGGTGATAAAAAGGGTGGGGCATGTTCCATAAAATGAGTGGTGAAAATGAAGTTCAAGAATGGTTGGTGGATTGGTTCATGATGGTGGAGCTTCTCAAGGGTAGTACTTCTGGAGGCGTTAAGATGATTGTTTTTTTCTTGACAATTTTCATTGGCCTGTATTTCATTTCTTTTATTTTGTTTAGCAAACTTGCTTTTTTCTTTATCTAGTTTAAGCATAGGTTGGTATTTGGAAAAAGGGAATAGAATAATGGAATTTAAGAATCATTCCATATATTATTTTTTACTAAATTGGGAAATCTGGGATACTAATCAACCTTTTTGGTTGTTTTATCTTTGGTATCCCCTCCACCCCTATGGGTTTAAAATGATAAGTAGTGGGTGTTATTTTCATTATGGCATTTTTTCATTTCCTTATATTTTCATTATGCTTAGTTGGCTTGCTAATAAGACCTCCTTTTACCTTGTTTTAAAGGGAGTGTCTAGTAGTTTTTTTTTTTTTTTTTTAGATTTACTCCTAATAACATTCCTTCTTCTGTAGTTTCATTTTTTAAATTTAATGCTATATTCATTTTATCAAAAAAAAAATAAAAAATAAATGCATCCATTTGGAAAAGCATAAATCCCTTATAGCAAGTAAAGTCTAGTAGAGCTTGTTGACCTCATTTTTTTTAGGTCAATTTCCCCGAATTCAATTCTAGCACCTAGGACTTCATAGCCTAGAATAGACGTCACCCATAGGATTCCCTTTAGGTGGATACCCATTGACGTAGCGTCGACTTGAACCTAACACTGAACTCAAATCAAACTCAATTCATGATTCATCGATGTCAATCGATTCAATTTAATTTGACTTAATCCATTTTCGATCAAATTGATTTATCATCGGGCTTAAATCAACTCATCAATTAAATCCTAAATTCTATATAGTAAAACTTAATTTAATTTTAATCAAATCCTAGCCAATCCCTAAATCCCAACCGTTGTTTTGAATTAAAATGAGAAAGAGAGTGAGTAGTTAAGGCTGATCTCCAGCCCATGCCCCGAACCTCTTCTCCCTTCTCATTCGTGAAACCACTCAAACACCACGATCCCATTATGCACGAACTCCCTCTCCCATTTATTTCGGACAAACCAATCTCCTTCTCTCCATTCAATTCAAAAATACCCAAGCAAGAACCGAACACCCAGCCCCCTCACGCTCTCTGATTTTGTGAACTGCTCTGATTCCCTTTAGAGTTCGCATGAACTCTCCTCTCCTCTCTATTCGCAAGAGGGCTGAACGACCTCCTCCCAGTTCGCCTTCTCCCATTCGACGAAATCTAGAACTCCCTACGAAGCAGTCTCTCTACAGTTCGCACAATCCCCAGCCCGCACAATCTCTCTCTCATTTCGAAAGAACCGAACCACCCAACCGCCCCTCTCAGTTCGCAAGAAAGGAACGATCAGCCCTTTCTCCTTCTTACTCGTACGAACAACCCTAAGGGCTCTCATTCGCTTCCATCTCGACAGTTCGCAAGGAACTCTAAATCCCGAAGCCTCACCTCTCCCACGACTTTTTTTTATTCGCATATACAGTTCAGAACTCTTCTATTATTTGCACGCTACCAGTTTGAAAGCCCAAGCCTCTCCCTATCACTTCTCTTCTTCGTGCGATGCCCAAACCGAACTCCAGCATCACGTAGCTCTCTCTCGGTTTCCTCTCTTCCGAGCCCAGGAAACTAGCGGACGAACCCCCCAATCTCTCTGCATTTCGCACATCCCCCCCTCTGTCACCCTCAAAGACCAATCATTTCCGTTTATCACAAGAACTCCAGGCGAAAGCTCCTCTCTTTTGTTCATCTCACCCAGGAAAAATCGTCACTAGCCCTAGCCGATCAAACTACTCCCATAGCCCCTGCTCTTTTCTTTGTGCGACACCAAGGATCGAAGCCAGCCGTTCGCCTCTATTTAGTCTTCTCCGACCTGCTCCCTGGCTAAAACACCAGCTCTAGCCAGCCTCTTAAATTTTGATAAAAATCTTCTTCTTCTTTCTTGCTAAAAAGGTATATCAATCATTTCTTCTTTTGAGATAAATATGTATTGAAATTTCTTTTCATCCATCAGAGATTGAATGCAGAAATTTTTAATTAGTTTTGTGAATTTAGAAGAAATCTAAGGACAATAATTGAAACATTGTTTACTCTTTTTCTTACATTCACTCTTCTCTTCTTTCATCCTTAATTAAAATAAAGATCTTGAGCATATGCTAGTCTTTCTTATCATTGGAAATTTGTGAATAATAAGAGATAAACCTATATTCTTTACAAATTTTGTAAGTTAAACATTTCTTGAACACCACATTTATTTGATTTTCAAATGTTTGCATAAGCCTGATGAGGTTCTCCTGATATATAAACGCTTTCTAGATTTTGTCGAATAATTAGTCAGCTTTAAAGAAGATAAACGTATATAGGAGTTGTGTTATACATAAAGAGTTTATCCAAAAGTGAATATATGTTTACAAGTATTCTTTCCAATAAACCTTCAATGAATCCATTTTTTTTATTGGTTCTGACCACTTGTAGTATTAATATTTATTTTAATGAAAAGATTGAAAGGCAAGTGTATTGTATTTTATCTCTAGAAATAAATATAATTTACACATAAATGTTGAGATTTCTCTTAGTAAAATTTATGATAATAAAATGTTGAGTTCTAATATACTTTCTACTTTAGAATGTGATAAAATGTGGAGATTTTCATCGTTTCAATAAAATGTTGTTTTGACCTTGTTATATAGCTTTATGAGTTTTGGGAAGATATGTTTTGTAATTGTTTTGTTTAATTTAATTGGTATATAATATTGAATAGAAATCATGCATTATATGAGAAATTTGTGTTTAAAGTAAGAAATATGGAATGAATAGTCTTTATGATAGTCAAGGTAAGGAAAAGTTTGAAGTGATTTTTGTTGTATCCATATGGAATGATAATGACAATTTGAGGAATGCATGAATTTTGAACTGGGCTTTTTCTCGTCTTATTTTCTATCAAATAAGAAAGTAAAGTGATTTGTATTTGTGTATAATAGTGAAACTTGTGTGAATTTTTGAAAGATGAAAAATGTATGTTTGTAAAGATGACTGTGTGACTATTGGAAGGTTAAGGTATATTGTCTTGAAAGATGATTTGTGAACTTGTATTTACTTTGAAAAGGTAGAAATTGTGTATGTGAAAAGTAAGGTATGTGTGTATCTTTTGGAAGATGAAAAATATGTGTGTTTGTGGGAAGTAACTTGTGTGTGTTTTTGAAGGATGGCAATTATAAGTTTGGAAGAATAAAATGCTTGTTTTTGTGAAAAATGTGTGTTGAAAGGTGGAACTTAAGATATATTGGAAAAGGGAGAAGTGTATGTTTGAAAATTGAAAATGTATGATTTTGAAAAGTAAGTTTTATGTGATTTGGAAGAGTGAAAAGTGTAGATTTTGAAGGGTGATGCTTATGGAAGATGAAAGGTAATCTATTTTGTGTGTAAGTGTTAAAGGTGGAAATATATGTTGGAAGATTACAAAGTATACTTCTAGAAATAAAGGTTCCAAAAAAGACAGTCAAAAGAACCAGTGTTCAAGCCCGAAGAAAGGTACATCTTTATTTTTAGTAAAATTTTAATTATTTCATTTTTAATTATTAAATATGTTTTCTAATCTCTATTTTATTTTCTTTATTGACATAAACTGCAAGGAACGGTACCGGTCGAGGGAACAAAAAGATAAGGAACTAATGACGTCAATCGCCTCTATCCAACCGGGTAGAGGTGCTACGGGCGAAACCACCGGGTCGTAGCCCCCGGTGACTGTGAGTATTCTAACTTTGAAACTCTATCGGGCTTATGTGTGTGTCACGAACCCTTCGCCTTTATAGCGTCCCTGTACGTATTCAAATTTTTATTAGATTTTTTTATATTTGCTCTTTAGATCCCTAAACCCTCTTTTATATATGCCGCAAAGTCAAGCGCGTTAGTAATAACAAATATTTTTATCCCTTCCAATTTGGAATCCAAAGAAAAGAGAATGATACCTTAAAAGGATATTATCTCTTTTATTTGGAAAGCAAATTAGGATGATTTTAATATCCAAAATCAGAAAAGAAAAATATCCTTTAGCGGATGAGTTTTCTTTTGCATTTGGATAACCAGACCCGACGGCATCCAAAGAGTTCGTAGAAGAAGAAGGACGAATGAGAAACAAAGAAAGAAACGAAGAAATAAGATTCAAGGAACAGTATATCCAATTCAAAATCACTTGCGTCATTCTTAGGATTAGAATCCTGGTTTGTTGTCAGTGGTGCCCGACCACTTTAATTTCTGCAAATTCTGGGTCTATATGGACATTGATGTGGATCTTATATTTTGGAATATTTAAATTTGGAATTGTTTATATTATTTGTGCAGTAGCTTTTTTTTAGGGCCCTTGCATGCGTGTTTTTGTTTTAGTCTGGATACGAATTGGAGTGTTTTTTTCGTAAGGGTACGCTTAAAATTCTTCTACTTGCAATTTTAATTAAAAATTTTTAGGCTCACATAGTAACTCTAACGACTTAAGAAGTAAGCTCGGGACCGTCGAGAGTCAGCATAAGCATATTATTACTTTCTCTTCCTTGTTAGGCACCTCCCCGCCTGCGGGTTCTGGCAGACCACTTGACCTATGAGGGTGCAGTTCTGTCAAGGGGAAGTTGTGCAATCTCTAGGGAAAACCTATTTTCTAAGCCTAATTTTAAAACTGCTTCATATTCATTTTATGCATTCGAGTCAATTAGCATGCATTGCATTAGATACAAATCAAAATGAGTCTAAAATATTAATTGCATTTTTAGACATTTTTCACCATACATAAGTTGAGAGACCAATTAGGATCTGTCTTAGGTGTCGGTCCCCAATTCCTTAAAACTTAAAAAACATCCCTACCCATCTTTCATAAGAGACTGGACATATGGTTTTAAAGTGCCTAGGTGGTTAGCTGGCTCCCCAATCTAGGCCGGGATAAGTCCAGATTTGCACTCCATTAGTTAAGTTTGGGTCACTATTTTATATTACCCAAATTAGATTTAGGTTCTGAGGCAGATTTTTTTTAGATCTTAAGTCCTCACCCTCCGGGAATGTAAATCCCAAATTTCCAATAAAATATCAACTTAAACATAAAATTTCTCTCTTAAAATGTAAAGCCCAACATAGGATAGACTGAGGTTGCTTCTGAGCTTCTCAGAATCCTGCTCCTCCTACTTTTCCTCCTTTGACTCGCTAATAAATGTTCAACATTGAGCTGTCTCCTTGAAAATTCCTACTTCTTTTTCCTTATCTTTTACTTTGTAATCAGAAGGGTATGAAATCACTATTTTAATCGAGAGTTTTCTTAAGAGCACTCTTCTTAGGATGTAATTAACTATAGGAGCTTGCTCCTATAGGGATTTGAGAACCCCAGACTAAAATAAATCTTATTTTTTTATATAAAATAAGAGAAGAATCTTTGGTAATGCAGATGTCTTTAAAACTTCATTTCTAATTTTAAATATATTTGTAGGATGTTGTTATTATCTTTTAAGTAATATAATATCCTGCTTATTAGAACTCTAATGGATTCTAATCAGGCTATAGGGGTAAAAGTTTTATCAAAATCAATCCCTTCTATTTAGTTACACCCCTTAGCCACTAATCTTACCTTATTAATAACTACCACACCAAAACTATTCATTTTATTCTTAAAGACCCATTTGGTTCCTACTATACTCTGGTACTTAGGTCTTCTAATTGGTACTTAGGTCTTCTAATTGCTCCCAAACATCATTCATAACAAATTGGTTTAATTCCTCTTACATGGATAGGATCTAGAATTCATCATAAAAGGCTTGATTGATGTTGGTGGGTTCAATCTTAGAAATAAAGGTAGATTGGCTTACTTCTTTTCTAAGTCCATGCCTAGTTTTAACACCTTCAGAAGGGTCTCCTACGATCATTTCTTTAGGATGACTCAAAGAATGTCTCCATTCCCTAGGCAAAGTGTTTGGGTGTTCTACCTTTTCTCTAAATTTGTAGTTTTTACTCTTTGCATAATCTCATCTACTTTATCTTCTTCCTCAACCCTAGACTTATAATAATCAGATTCATCAAATACTACATGAGTGGTATCCTCCACCACCAATATCCTCTTGTTAAACACACTATAGGATTTTCCTACACTTGAATAGCCTAAGAACATTCCTTCATAAGATTTTGGGTCAAATATTCCAAAGAGTGATTTCCCATTATTTAGAATGAAAACCTTACATCCAAAGACATGGAGGTGAAAAAGGTTAGGTGTCCTACCTTTAATGATCTCATAGGGTATCTTATTCAGTTTCGATCTAACATTCACCAATTTTAACACATAATAGTTTTTGTTCTTTGCTTCTACCCAAAAGTATTTTGGAAGTGAATAATCAATAAGCATGGATCTAGCAGCTTCCTCTAAGGTCCAGTTCTTCCTTTCAACAACCCCATTCTACTGAGGGGTCCAAAGAGCTAAGAAGTTATGAATATTCCCTTTCTCCTCACAGTAAGTTTTAAATCTCTCATTTTAAAACTCTCCACCATGGTCACTATGGATGATCAAGATATCATAACCTTGATTTTTTGAATCCAAGTTGAGAATGATTTAAATTCATCGAATGACTCACATTTATGTGATAAAAATCTAGTCCAAGTGAACCTATAGTAGTCATCAACTATTACAAACCCAAAGATATTTCCCCCAAAGCTTGTCGTGCTATTTGGTCCAAATAAATCAATGTGATGGACTTTTAAAGTTTAGAGTTGCAAATGACCTAATGGATTGGAAGGAGGATTTGATTTATTTCCTTATTTGATAGGCATCACATAGGTGGTCCTTAGTGAATTCAAATTTGGGGATCCATCTTACTAAGTCTTTTTGAGTTACTTTTCTAAGTGTTTTCATGCTAGCATGACATAACCTTTTATGTCACAACCAAAACTCATCAGCAATGGTTTTTAGGCAAAGGGTGTTGCTAGAATTAATATAATTTTAATCTAGCATTTAAACATTATTCAATATTTTTTCATGTAGCATATTTTTTCCATTTAAGCTTATGATGCAGATAACAGTTAGAAATTTAATTATGTAGCCTTTATCATATAGCTAGATTATGCTTAAAAAATTATGTTTTAAGCCATCAATAAGTAAAATAGTTTCAAACAAAAGGTTCTCATTGTTTTTAATTATATTATCACCCAACACATTCCTGGTGTTGTTGTCTACAAGTGTGGTCTTGCCTCCAACCCTTACCTCTAGCAAAATTAATTGATTAGCATCTCTAGTTATATGGCATGAGCATCCATTCTCCCATTAGCACAGGCTTTCATAAGGTCTTGTATTAGAGAACTCCTATAAAATCATCAAATTGTAGATTTGGGAACCCAAATTGGTTTAGGTCTCATCTTATTGGAAGAAGAATTAAATTCATGTATGTAATGCTATAAATTTTGAAATTCAGGTCTCCACACTAAATCTGTTCTAATATGTCCTAAAATGCCACAATAAAAACATCTAACACCAGTAAAAGGGTTTACTAATCTCCTCAAGTTATAGTGTCTTTTCTTAGGTTTGAAGGATGATGCTAACAACATCAATAAGCCTTCATAAGAAAACCCATTTTTTCTAGTGAGAGAAACACCCATTTTTCATGTGAGAGAAAATTCAAAAATTTAAATTTTGATTCACGATTTTCATTTTGTCCGATTAGGAGTGGACTGGGGGAATGGTGTTGGATGGCCGGCGGCCATCTTTGGCTGCGGCGTCAAGAGTGAATGTGGGTACAGGTGGTTCTAATCAAGATTTCGCTGGATACGGTCAGTTGAAGGTAGGCTCTATAGGATCGCTTGCGATTTCTTGATGCAGAGCTTTTAATGGTCCTTTGGTCATCAAGGATAATTGCGGTGATGTCCAGAAAAAGGTTTTGTATGTTGAGGGAAAATGAAAGGCAGTTGCATTTGAGAATGACATGAAAACACCACGGGTATATAGAAATTCTTTGGAGAATTTGTTGTTTGATCTAGTAACGTCGTCGTCTGAGATGAAAATTTATGTTAACAGGTTCGGATATTCAAATGCAATCTCTGGACCTGTCCATGAGATAAATGCAAATTTTGATATCAATGTTAATAGCAATCTTCATTTTGAGGATAACGTGACTACAAATGAATTTATTAATGTGAACAATCTGAAAGAAAAAATTCCTGTTAAGGGTATAACTTCTGTAGAAGTTAACCCGTGGAAGAAGAAGCCATATATCATGTTGGATTTTAAGGAAGAGGATATGGTTTTTACTGAAGATGGAAATACAATGAAGATGAATGATGGTGCTGAAAGGTTGAATGCGAATTGGCTCGGAAAATCATTGGTAATTAAAGTTTTTGAAAGGAATTACCAGCTCATGTTGTTGCCTGGGAAGTGAGAAGGCAATGGAAACCATTCGGGAACTTTCATTTTACAAGCCTTAGCAAGGGTTGGTTTTTGTGTTCCTTTGATTCAACAAAAATGATGGAAGGGGTACTATCTGGAGGTCCATGGTTTGTTAATGGCCATATAGTCGGTATGGAGAAATGGTCTATGGAATTTTCTACCTTATCCTTGAAGGGTCTTACCTCGCCTATTTGGATTAGGATGCCTAATTTGCCCCTTCAATGCTGGGATGAAGTTAATGTTGCGAGGATTGCTTCTTTGGTAGGCAAACCCATTGTGTTGGATGGTAATATGTTTCAATGGGAGAAGATATAATTTGCCAGAATTTATGTTAGGGTCAAATTGGATCAACAACTTCCCTAGGTGTTTGGGTGGAAAGTATTTCAGGAAGGTTCTTTCATATTTTTTAATATGAGAAAATATCTACATTCTATTATAAATGTGGATTGATTGGGCATGTGAAATCAGAGTGCAAAAATAAGAAGATTGTTACTATGGAGAAGATTGCTGACTATGGAAATCCAGTTCCGATTATTGAAGCAATAAAAACTATTAGCAGGGAAGATGAATCCTCTTATGAACCATGGATCATGGACAAAAAAAGAAAAAATAGAAGATTAGGGAAGCTAAAAGGTGATCCAGAAGCTGTCAGAAAACAATGGAAGAAAATAGTTGGAGCTCTTGGAGAGAAAGCTGTAGTGAATTCAACCAAGATTTATGTCAATATAGAGAAGAAATTAGATTCTTTGGCTGCTAACCATCAACTGGAGGATATGGAAAATCATGTGGAAACTGAATGGTAGAGTAACGGGTTGAAGGATGATTCTATTGTAAATACTGAAATGAAGAGTAATGTAAATAAAGCAGATGGAATATTAAAAAACAAGCTGGAAGGCTTAAAGAGTCAGGTTGAAATTCGTGGTTCTACTGAAGCTGCACTGAATTTTTTTGAAGCTGAAAAGGTTCTTAATTTACAAGCCAAAAGCGTGGTAGATCATAGCGATCCTGATGGAAATTTGGAGATTGATTCTTCCAGAGAAGCTGTTATGTTGCCAGGTAACAAATTTGAGTTACTAAACTCTGTATGTGAAGAAGAAATTGGTGTGGATATTAAAGTTGTGTCCTTAGAAAAGGAATTGGAAGAAGGGGAAGTGATGAAAAATATGGAGGATTATCATAAAAACGGCATTGTGGCAACTTCCCAGAAAGAAAATTTGAAGTAAACTGCTATTTTGGCTGAAGAAATTGGTACTCAGAGTGTTGAGAAAAGTTCTTTACAAAAAATTAAACTTCTAAGGAACTGAGGCATTTGGTCCTGCTGAATTTATCTTCCAGGCAAAGCAAAAATAATTTGAACAGAAGAACGGGTGGGGGCTTACCCCCATTTATTTCGAAATGAATTCCATTAGTTTTTGAAATTGTAGGGGGACCAACAAGAGAGAGGCCTCCCTTTATTTGAAGGAGTATATTAAAAAATGGAACGTGCTTTTTGTGGGTATCATTGAAATAAAGATTTCTTCTCTCACCAAGGATGATTTTGTTAAAATCATGGGTGAAGACAGGAATTTTTTCCTACAGCCCTCTAGGGGGAACTCTGGTGGAATCATGGTGATCTAGAATACTAATGTGGCTTCATTTTCTTTTATTAAGTCTTCGGACCAATGTGTGCTGGGAGAATTAGAAATCTTCAATAAAAGCAAGTGGATGATAGCTACTATTTATGGTAGCAGGGAGTATCAAGGCAGAAGAGAACTATGGAGGTCTATGGATGGTATTGTTGAACAGGATACCCCTACTGTGATTGGAGGTGACTTCAATTGCATACTTTCTCAAGACGAGAAGAAAGGTGGTAAGAAATTTTCTTTCTCTCATGGGCCTTTGGAAATGAAGGCTTTTATGAACATTAATGATCTACATGATGTGGGTATTATTAGTGTTAAATTTACTTGTTGTAATAACAAGAGTGGTAGTGTACGAATTCTAGAAAGACTAGACAGATGTTTGCTAAATTCTAAAGCTTTGGAATTGATCAATCTTCCATCAATTTGGCATCTGAAAAGAATTTCTTCCGACCATTGTCCAATTATGTAGAAGTTTTTTCATCAACAATTTCAAAAATCCAGATTTTGGAATTTTGAGGGTGTTTGGCTGTCTTATTCAGCGGCTAGTTTAGTGGTTAAGAAGTCTTGGGCTAAACCAGTGAGAGGAGATGATATGGAAGCTGTTAATAAGAAGATGTCTAGAGTTCTTAAAGCTTTATTTTTTGGAGTAAGGCTAAACATCAAAATCTGGAAGACTTAAAGGAGACTTTGAGGAAGGAGATTGAAGAATTGTAGCAGGATGAAGCTTTTGAATTGTTGTTTTCGGACATCAAAGCTTTACTTCTTAAATACAAAGTCAAGGAATTCAATTGCACTCTCGCTAGATTGAGTACATGGAGGAAGCAAAGAGCAAAAGCCAAGTGGATGAAGGAAGGGGGTGTAAACTCTTCATTCTTTCATGCATTTGCTAATGGAAGAAGGAATGGAAACTCTATTAAGCAATTGAGAAATGAGGATGGGGAGTTAACTGAAGACTCGGCTTGTATAAGAAGGAATTTCTATCAGTTTTTTGTAAAAGATGGAAGTGTAGATATTGTGATTTAAACAATTGGCCGTTGAATGTGAATGTCCTGAAAGCTGAAGACTGTAAAATGCTGGAATCTGTTTTTACTTTGGAAGAAGAGGAGAAAGTAATTGAAGAACTTGGCAATAACATTTCTCCGGGTTTGGATGGAATTACATATTCCTTTCTTAAAGCTTATTGGGATGGATGTGCAGAAAGCCATTAAATTTTGTTTCACTTCAGGGAAAA
The DNA here is from genome assembly GCF_001605985.2 of Dendrobium catenatum. NCBI lineage: Eukaryota > Viridiplantae > Streptophyta > Magnoliopsida > Asparagales > Orchidaceae > Dendrobium > Dendrobium catenatum. Next base: position 504,025 of record NW_021318493.1, on the reverse strand, counting down.
TGCCTGCTAGATGGATGAAGACTCTAGTGGTACTATTACCCAAAGTAAGTAATCCTCTTTCTCCCTCAAACTTTAGGCCTATAAGCCTTTGTATATCTATCTACAAAATTGTGGCCAAAGTTCTTTTAAACAGATTGAAGAAAGTTATTCATGGCCTTGTTTCTGAAGATCAAGTAGCTTTCATTGAGGGGAGGGCCTTACTTGAGCATGTGCTTCTTGCTCAAGAGATTTTTAATAAGTTTAGATTCTCCAAGTCTAAAAGGGGATTGGTGGCAATCTAACTTGATATGGAACAAGCATACGATAGTATGGCTTGGGATACCCTTAGACAAGTTTTGGATTATTTTGGTTTTCCAGGGAAATTCTCAAAGCTCATTATGGATTGTGTTACTGATCCAGTTTTTCTGGTTCATATCAACGGAGTGGAACTGGAAAGAATTCAAGGGAGAAGAGACTTTAGGTAGGGATGCCCTCTCTCTCCTTACTTATTCATACTTTGCTCCCAGTTATTCACTAATGCTTTTTTAGTCAATGGTGATCTTTTGGCCTTGAAAATTGAACCTTTTGTTCCAAGGATCTCACATTTATTGTTTGTAGATGATATCTTGATCTTCTCTAATGCTAAAGTAGAGAATGTTAAGAAAATTATCAGAATCACTAAGAGCTATTGCAATTGGACGGGTTAGCAAGTAAATTTATCAAAATCTTCTATTATTTATAGTAAGAATAAGGAAAGAAGGAGAAAGATATTTTTGAAACTATTGGGTTTTAGGGAGACCAATGAACTCAACTATTGGGGCAACAAAATTACCTTAAGAAGGCGTATGGCATCAGACTTCTCTGGAATTTTTGAAAAGGAAGCTTTTAAATTAGACATTTGGGGAAAGAAGTTCATTCCTACAGCTGGCAGGATTACCCTTATCAATTCTGCATTACAATCAATCCCAGTTTTCTACACTGCGATGTCCTAGGTACAATTATCTGTGTTAAAGAAAATTGACAAAATGAGAAGGGATTTAATCTGGAATAAAAGCAATGGAGATAGTGGATTGCATTTTGTATCATAGAGGGAATTATGTAAACTGAAAGAATAAGGTGGTCTCGGTATTCAATCTGCTGTTGCTTCAATAGAATCCCTTGGAACCAAATTGGCTTGGAATTTCCTTAAGAAACCAAATTCAATTTTCAATAAATCAATGTCTGCTAAATATGGGAGGAATGTATGGGTGGAAGGGGTCAAACCAAACTCTTCTTCAGCTTGGAAATTGTTAATAAGTGGTGCCAATGCTTTAAAACAAATTGTAAGATGGAGCATTAAAGATGGTGTTTCTATTAACATTATGCAGGATATATGGATCCTTGATAGATGATTGGATACCTGGCCTACGTTCATGTCAATCGAAATTGATCTTTTAACAAATCTTTCATGCTTCATATCGGGAGGAGCATGGGTGCCAGAGAAACTTCAGGATTTTTTGGAGAAGAATTGGTGAAAGTTATTTGTAATATAAGAATAGAATCGGGTAGTCAAGGACACAATTTGGAGTTGTTGAAAATGCATTCTGGGAAAACAATTTTAGGGATGGTCAAATTTAATAGAGTTGTGAATGAAGAATTTGAACCATGGTGGATCCAAGACTGGAATTGTATTAGGAAAACTAAACTTAATCCTAGAGTTTCTTTTTTCTAGTGGAAGTTATTAAAGAATGCATTCCCCACAATGGATTTCTTAGTGAATAGAAGGTTGGCTGATATGAACCATTGTCCTAGAGCTTGTAATATGATAGAAAACGAAGAACATGTAGCGGTGAAGTGCTTGAAGTAGATTATTAAGAAGGCCGAAAGCTGGGGTTTCATTATTCCTGAGTTGAACAGCCTAAAAGAATGTTTGATTTTCTTGAGGAAACAAGGTGAGAAGAACCCTGTTATGGCTAATTTTTATTGTGCTTTGGTATTCAATTATTGGAAGAGTAGGAACTTGTAGATTCATGAAGGCAAAGAACTTGGAATTGGTATCATTGTGACTAATTCCATTATCCAAGCATCTAGTTCATCTTGTTTGATTCTTTTGGACCACTAGGATGCTAAACAACAAAATAAGCTGATTTCTTCAACTTGGCATCCCCCTCCACCCTGATGGATTAAGGTTAACATAGATGTTGCACTTCTTCTCTCTAATAAGGCTGGCATTGGATGTATCTTTAGATACCTTAAAGGAAGGATGCTTCTTGCATTTGGTTTCTCGGTAATGCACTGGGATGTTGGATTTCTGGAGCTTTTTGCTGTTCGTTCTTTGAAGAGGGTTATACAAAACTGGATGCTCAATGCTAAAGGCTTATTTGTGGAAGGAGACAACTACAATGTCATTACTTACTTACAAAAATCAGCTGGTCTTCATAGCTGAGAGGTGGATACTTTTAAAGGAGAAGACTTTCGATTTTCTAAAGGAGTTTGAAGTAATTCTATTCCATTTTGTTAATAGAGGTTGTAATAAGTTAGCTCATTGGTGTGCTAACCATGCCTTGGAAGGTAACTTCTTTAGGGACATGTTAGAAGTGAATAAGGTTCCTTTTACTTTCTTTTCTTTGTTAAAAGGAGGAAAGTGATAGGTATACTATAACTTTGTTGGTTGTTCTTTTTTTTTTTTCTTATTAATGCTACTAGTAGTTTATAAAAAAAAAAAAAAAAAAAGAATGATGATGCTGATATGATGGATTACGAAACTAAAGCATTATGGGTAGTTTTTTATTTTATTTGAAAGTATTCAATTGAGAAAAAAATAGTTTAAAAATTTAGCATTATGTAATGCAAATCCTCTATCATCAAATGTCCATTCAAACAAAAAAAGTTCAATTTTAACCCATTAACTTCATGTGTTGGTGCAGAATAATTTTCTTTTATAAGCATTCACATGCGATAATCTATATAGATTGTAAAAAGGAGGACATGCGAGTTTTCAAAAAATCAAATAGTATATTTTAAATAAGGGTGGTCAAGTAATTGAATACCCTTCTGCCGTGTTCTGATTACAAAAGTTAGCCATTGATCTTTAATTGTTATGCTATGAGTTATAAATTCAGCTCTGATATCACTTGAATGTTCATTAGGGTTGTTAAGCCCTTATGAACTAGCCCGAGGCTAACCAAGAGAAGGGGGGGGGGGGGGGGGGTGGATTGGTGTTTTAGAAAATTTAAATTAACCAACAAGGAAAATCTTTTTGAGAATTTTAATATTTTAAAACAAAATACTTTTATCACAAGATGGAAGTAAAATAATTTCACAGAAATAAAATTTTGATATTTCAACCACACAAATAATCAAGAGTCTATAATATAGAAATTATGCATATGAATAAGAATAGAAAGAACACATAAATTTTTTATAGTGGTTTGGTTAACCTAACCTATATCCAATCCCCGGAGCCTCCCCTCTAGGTATTGAACTAAAACTATAGTGTTTGTCCTTTTTCTCTTACAATGAGGCAAAGAAGCCCTTACAAAATATTTTCATCGACCTTGGTGAGGCAGAGAATCAAGACTCCTTTTGCTTCCTCCTGAAGTAGGCAAAAAATCCTAACTCAATTTTTTTCCTCCTTAAGAAGGCACAGAACCTTAATCTAGTGCTGATGCAGACCTCCATAGAGCCACCAAGGAGCCAAAGATGATGACTGGAGAAGATAACTTAAATCCTTACTTGGAGCAACCTTTTTGAACACCTCATAAAATTCCCCTCACAAGATTCTCTCTCTCTCCTAAGCTCTCCTTCTTCTTCTCAAAGGTCTCTAAAGTTTGTACAACACTAAAAGATTATATCATCAGCAATTAAGAGAGATAAATAAAAGTCCTAAAAAATGCCCTGATTTTCAACTTACCATCAAAGATCATCCAGTATAATTTGTCAATCATCTTGTACGATTAGATTAAATTATCCCTTATAGCTAGGATGATCTGGGATCCTTGTATGATTAGAACATAAAGCTTATTTCTTATCATCCAGGATGATGTGGATATTATCATATACGGTTAGTTCAAAATTAGATATTATCATCTAACAGATAGTTCAGGACATCTAAGAGATATATCGTGATGATATATAGAATCATAACTAATAATCCAGGATGATGGTGTGATCATCATGTAAGATTAGTTCAAAATTAGACATTATCAATAATTAGATAGTTCAAGACATCTAGGAGATTTAGGAGAAAACTATGGTTTTTCTTACAGATCATCAAAAATAAATCTGAGATCATCCTGGATGATATGATCAATCAATCCAACCTTAATTACTCTCTTAATAAACTAATCAATTTATATATTATTTGTATGAATTATCCAAGATGATCATGATTATCATGTATAATTAGTGCAAATTTGATTTTTTTTTAAATCATGCCTAAATGAGTTTGGCAGTTATTTTTTTATTTATTTCATCATCCAAGATGATGGGACTATCATCCAAGATGATGGGACTATCATCCAAGACAATTAGATTAATTAAGTTTGCATGGACCAAATGCCCTAATTAGGGTTGAGAGCTGAACAGATCATTTAGGATGATCCAAAATCCTTCTATACAACTTAGTAAAAAAATAATTTTCTCTATCTCCCTTTACTCACTCCCTTTAGTGTATGTGTGTATGGTTACTTAGCTTCCTGATCCACCATATTACAATTGAATTAAGAAAATTTAGAGCATGTATTTAAATTAAATATAAAACTTGACTCAATCTTAGTCTACCTAATCTTGAGCTGGCTTGAGAGTGAGCTTGTGGACCTGAAATGTTAGTATTCAATAGAGAAAATAGATATGTAATGAACTTTAAATATTAGGAGATAGCATAGTAAACAAAAATAAAAATATTTGTTATCATTAAAATCACAAGACTTGAACCGAGATCTATAATAAATTACTGACTAGGTTATTGTGTCTAGTAAATTCTAAGCCAATAGATAAGTATCCAAAGAAGTTCTGACTATGATTGAATAGAGTTTAAGGGTTAATTAGGTTAGCCTAGGTTGACTTGGCCAATTAGATTTACCAATGGTCAAAGTTTGGGCCCAATGAAATTCTAATGATATTTTAGATACATTAGAGGAAATTCCTAGTTTTAGTTTTTGAAAGGTTCTATTGGTGTTTAAAGAAAACTAAAAATTCCCCTTTTGGGGATTTTTATTCATTTTGACTTCTAGTCAACTTGGGGTCAAAGTAGTTTCTCTAAAATATAGTTTAATGTACAATATGTAATAATTAAGGGAATAAATATAATTAGAGGGTTTGGAGAAGGTTCCAAGGTCAAAATCCACTAGATGGAAGGTATAGTGGCATAGGCCATAAATATTTAAAGGTTTTACAATCTTTGGATTTCAATTTTTATGTTTAGAGGCCTCATAATGAGTTTAAATTTTGAGGGTAGTCTCTAGGTACATGTATAATATTCAAAAGATAGATGATGAATCAGGGTCATTTGATTGGGATTTGAGGTGTTTGAAAAATCATTGGAAACGGCTTTTAAGATAAGGCCTTTTACCCTTGAATTTTGGTTTGGAAATATGGATTTAAGCTCGATTTTTTATTTGATTGTTTTAATTTGAGTTATCCACATTACTCATAATCAATTGTGTTATTGTAGTTGGATTGATAAGATTAAGGCTTAGATTTGTCTAAGATCTCGATTGATCCTAGGGTTTGAATGGGTCCTAATGACCTCATACAAAAATGAGGTCAACATTTTGATATTTGTGAGAAAGCATTAGTTTGGATTTCATTTCCTAATCTAAGCTTAATTTCTTTAATTGCCAGATTTTTTTAGTATTAGCTTCCATTTTTTGTAACTGCTCCAGATAGACCAAGTGATTACGTTCATTACACTCCTATATAAAGCTAGGTTTTTGATTGAAATTGTCATTTCCTAGAAACATCGTAACAAAATAGAGATTTTTTCTGAGCTTAATGGTTATAAAAAAAGTTATTTTTTGAAATTACCCAGTATTTTGTACTTACTGTATAATTCATGGACATTGTAATGCAAAATATTTCAATTTACATCATCATTTTTGTAGCATTAAAAAAACATCATGAATTAAAAGGAAAAAGTTTGAATAACTCTTTGCAAGAAACCCTTCATGAGCATAATTTGCAAGAACACAACATCTCCTACACTCCAAATATTATTGGGAATGAAACTCATGACTCTGTGGTTCTTAGGGAGGTTGGTCATGAGAGGGATGGAGTTGAGGATGTTGAATCTAGTAATTGGGTTGTTAAGCCTAAGTGAGTGTCCCAAGGCTACCAAGAGGGGGGGGGGGGGGGAATTGGTGGTT